>NW_027509798.1:663346-716801 GCF_048541705.1 Temnothorax americanus | reverse complement strand
TTCTTTGAATGTGTTTTTTCCCCCAAAAAGGTCCGGAAAACAGTTTTTAGACAATTGGTTTTAACAAAATTGAGTTCCACGTGAAATTTGTTTATCCGAAAATTGGGATGGCCTGGTAAACAAAATTAAAATGACCGGGGTTAATTTTGTTTTTCCCAAAGGATATTGGAGAAAAAATTTAATAAAACCTGCCAGAAAAAAACTTTGGTTTTTTTCGATACCAGTTGGTGAACAAACCAGTTGCCGTGTCTAAAAACAGACGTGTTTTAAAAAATTCAAGGTGTTGTTCTTCTCGAGTTCATACGTGAATTTGAGACGCGGATGATAGTTGTTAAACGTACGGACAACCTCATTAAGTTTCGAATGCGGAATGCACATAAAAATGTCATCGACATAACGGAGAAAAATCTCGATATGAAAATCAAAGGATTGAAGGCAGCAAGTCTCTAAATCGTCCATAACGATATCGGCTAAAATAAACGAGAGGGGGGAACCCATTGGACTACCGAAGATCTGTTCGTAGAACTCACCGTCAAAAGAAAAACTAGTGGAGTTAAGAATCATTCTGATAGCGTGTAGAAATTGGTCCAGATTCATCCGGGTCTCTCCCGATATCGCATCCCATCTTTTTTCGATTCCAGTCAGAACAAGTTCTATGGGTATGTTCGTGAACAGCGCAACGACATCGAGAGAGACCAGGACGTGGTCAGGAGGGATGCTGTGTTGCTTCATGCTCTCCACGAACGACCAACTATCTTTAACATGGGAAGACGGCTTCACAACTGCATTATTCAGAATGTTGTGCAGATATGAGGCAATATTATAAAGAGGGCTTCCAACAGCGGATACAATTATGCGTAACGGGTAGCCCTCCTTGTGGATCTTCGGAAGTCCATAGCAACGGGGGAGGTTACCGTTTGTGCAGTTCAGATAATTGTAAGCCCTCGCGTCAATAATACCGTTGTTCTTCCATGATTTCACTAAACAGTTTAATTGCGAGGAGATTTTATTCAACGGGTTTCTGTTTAATTTTCTGTATGTAGACTGATCGTTAAGCAAGGTCTTCATTTGCATAATATAGTCTTGTCTATCCAGGATGACAGTGGTCTGACCTTTGTCAGCATTCGTAACCAGAATGTCAGGGTTGTTAGTGAGATATTTTTTGCATAACGAAAACCGCGATAAGATGTATCTATCTACAGAGTTAGATCTATTGTTTGTTTTCATGAAATCATGGAGAGAATTTGAAACAAGACAGCGCACCTCGTTAACTTTGTCGTCATCGATCATGTGCTTATTTTGTTCGAAGTTTTTGAGAACATCTAAGACAATTTTTGATCGGTCATTCCTATTGTATTGATTGACAGGTAGTCCGAACCTGCTACCAAGACTTAGCATCTTTAAAATGTCTTCGGGGATCTGTCTGTTGCTAATGTTAACGATCCATTTATTCGTGTCAATATTATGGAAGGTCTCAACTTGTTTGTTATGTTTAATTTCTAAGTTATTGAATTTTTTCATTAATTTGCATCTGGTCAAGTTATCGAAGTGAGATATCTTGTTTCTGTTATATAAGAAAAAATCATTTACTGTACATGCCGGTAGAGAAACGTATAACGCGTCCTCAATCCTTTGCCCCTCAGATCGTAAATAAGCAATCGTGTAGTTAATGTCCTTAATCTCTAGGTTCAAAAACAAACATTGGCAACGGTGTTTGTAATTGTCCAATGTTCGATTTAAACGCGTGTGGCGCAGTTTAATATTGTATCGAAAATTTAGAATGTGTGGAGGAAATAGGCCCCAACGTCGGCAGTGGAGTAAAAACTTTAGTTGTTGCTTCGTCGAACGCAGTTTATGTTGCACGTTGATCCAAGATTTCAGCAGCATAGCCTTGTCTAATCCGTATAATCTGGTAATCTTCGTATAAAAACCTTCCTTCCGTAGGAACACCATTACTAGGCCAGGTGTATCAAATATTTAATAAGAATTATTCGCCAGTGATGAAATAATAATTTGGTATAGTTAAACGGCCTGACTGGCAAGTTTTATTAGTATATCACAACGACGTTTCGACCACTAATTTGGGTCCTTTTCAAGTTATTTTAACAATGCTAGAATACGAGAATGAAAGAATATATAAGAAAATTAAAAAACAACATTACTCGTTGAACGGATTTACGATAATAACGATAAATAGGACTTACATGGATCATTGTGCGTCAATTATATAAAATTCGTGGCGGGTCGGAAAAATACGACGGTCTCATGTGAAGGCCGAAAAACTAATGATACATTATCGCATAATACAGTAAACATAGAAGGACAACTTAAAGTAATACATTATCGCAAAATACAGTAAACATAGAAGGAGAACTTAAAGTGAAGAAATTATTCGATCATAGACCAATGGCAGGTTTTCAGTGTCTTTCTGTGAGTTGATTGCCCCTTTATGTTTTTTAATAAATAGCATTTCAGAAATTTCACGTTTTTTTAAATTTTGTTCTTTGTGTAAGATTGTAACATCCTGCCATTTGAAATTATGGTCGCAATCTGTTCTATGTTTACTGACGACCGAATGTTGGTTGGGGGGTTTTTTGATGTCTGCGCGATGCTCTTTTATACGCGTTTCTAAATGTCGCTTCGTTTGTCCGATATAGCATGCATTGCAATCAGAACAATCGAGTTTATAGACGACATTAGTGCATCTCCCGATCTCCAATCTATCCTTCCCTTTCCTGATTAGTGTATCCATTTTCTTAGGGACCGTATACAAAGTGTTCAAACCGTAATTTTTGAACGTACGGCGTAATCCCTCACTAAAAGTTTTTACGTAGGGGATGGGAACATAATTTTTCAGATCAAGAGTAGATGCACTGTCCTCGTTGTTAGCGTTATCCTCATTATTCGATCGTTTGTTGATTTCTGAAATTCTTCTTTGAATGTGTTTGTTCACCAAAAGGTCCGGAAAACAGTTATTAGACAATATGGTTTTCACTAACTTGATGTTCTCATCGTGAAACTGTTTATCCGACAATAGTATGGCCTGGTCAACTAAATTAATGACCGTGTTAATCTTGTATTTCAAAGGATGACTGGAGAAAAAATTAATATACCTGCCAGAGAACGTTGGTTTTCGATACCAGTTGGTGAACAAACAGTTGCCGTGTCTAAAAACAGACGTGTTTAAAAAATTCAAGGTGTTGTTCTTCTCGAGTTCATACGTGAATTTGAGACGCGGATGATAGTTGTTAAACGTACGGACAACCTCATTAAGTTTCGAATGCGGAATGCACATAAAAATGTCATCGACATAACGGAGAAAAATCTCGATATGAAAATCAAAGGATTGAAGGCAGCAAGTCTCTAAATCGTCCATAACGATATCGGCTAAAATAGGCGAGAGGGGGGAACCCATTGGACTACCGAAGATCTGTTCGTAGAACTCACCGTCAAAAGAAAAACTAGTGGAGTTAAGAATCATTCTGATAGCGTGTAGAAATTGGTCCAGATTCATCCGGGTCTCTCCCGATATCGCATCCCATCTTTTTTCGATTCCAGTCAGAACAAGTTCTATGGGTATGTTCGTGAACAGCGCAACGACATCGAGAGAGACCAGGACGTGGTCAGGAGGGATGCTGTGTTGCTTCATGCTCTCCACGAACGACCAACTATCTTTAACATGGAAAAACGGCTTCACAACTGCTTTATTCAGAATGTTGTGCAGATATGAGGCAATATTATAAAGAGGGCTTCCAACAGCGGATACAATTATGCGTAACGGGTAGCCCTCCTTGTGGATCTTCGGAAGTCCATAGCAACGGGGGAGGTTACCGTTTGTGCAGTTCAGATAATTGTAAGCCCTCGCGTCAATAATACCGTTGTTCTTCCATGATTTCACTAAACAGTTTAATTGCGAGGAGATTTTATTCAACGGGTTTCTGTTTAATTTTCTGTATGTAGACTGATCGTTAAGCAAGGTCTTCATTTGCATAATATAGTCTTGTCTATCCAGGATGACAGTGGTCTGACCTTTGTCAGCATTCGTAACCAGAATGTCAGGGTTGTTAGTGAGATATTTTTTGCATAACGAAAACCGCGATAAGATGTATCTATCTACAGAATTAGATCTATTGTTTGTTTTCATGAAATCATGGAGAGAATTTGAAACAAGACAGCGCACCTCGTTAACTTTGTCGTCATCGATCATGTGCTTATTTTGTTCGAAGTTTTTGAGAACATCTAAGACAATTTTTGATCGGTCATTCCTATTGTATTGATTGACAGGTAGTCCGAACCTGCTACCAAGACTTAGCATCTTTAAAATGTCTTCGGGGATCTGTCTGTTGCTAATGTTAACGATCCATTTATTCGTGTCAATATTATGGAAGGTCTCAACTTGTTTGTTATGTTTAATTTCTAAGTTATTGAATTTTTTCATTAATTTGCATCTGGTCAAGTTATCGAAGTGAGATATCTTGTTTCTGTTATATAAGAAAAAATCATTTACTGTACATGCCGGTAGAGAAACGTATAACGCGTCCTCAATCCTTTGCCCCTCAGATCGTAAATAAGCAATCGTGTAGTTAATGTCCTTAATCTCTAGGTTCAAAAACAAACATTGGCAACGGTGTTTGTAATTGTCCAATGTTCGATTTAAACGCGTGTGGCGCAGTTTAATATTGTATCGAAAATTTAGAATGTGTGGAGGAAATAGGCCCCAACGTCGGCAGTGGAGTAAAAACTTTAGTTGTTGCTTCGTCGAACGCAGTTTATGTTGCACGTTGATCCAAGATTTTAGCAGCATAGCCTTTTCTAATCCGTATAATCTGGTAATCTTCGTATAAAAACCTTCCTTCCGTAGGAACACCATTACTAGGCCAGGTGTATCAAATATTTAATAAGAATTATTCGCCAGTGATGAAATAATAATTTGGTATAGTTAAACGGCCTGACTGACAAGTTTTATTAGTATATTACAACGACGTTTCGACCACTAATTTGGGTCCTTTTCAAGTTATTTTAACAATGCTAGAATACGAGAGAATGAAAGAATATATAAGAAAATTAAAAAACAACATTACTTGTTGAACGGATTTACGATAATAACGATAAATAGGACTTACATGGATCATTGTGCGTCAATTATATAAAATTCGTGGCGGGTCGGAAAAATACGACGGTCTCATGTGAAGGCCGAAAAACTAATGATACATTATCGCATAATACAGTAAACATAAAAGGACAACTTAAAGTAATACATTATCGCAAAATACAGTAAACATAGAAGGAGAACTTAAAGTGAAGAAATTATTCGATCATAGACCAATGGCAGGTTTTCAGTGTCTTTCTGTGAGTTGATTGCCCCTTTATGTTTTTTAATAAATAGCATTTCAGAAATTTCACGTTTTTTTAAATTTTGTTCTTTGTGTAAGATTGTAACATCCTGCCATTTGAAATTATGGTCGCAATCTGTTCTATGTTTACTGACGACCGAATGTTGGTTGGGGGGTTTTTTGATGTCTGCGCGATGCCCTTTTATACGCGTTTCTAATTATGCAAATGAAGACCTTGCTTAACGATCAGTCTACATACAGAAAATTAAACAGAAACCCGTTGAATAAAATCTCCTCGCAATTAAACTGTTTAGTGAAATCATGGAAGAACAACGGTATTATTGACGCGAGGGCTTACAATCTGAACTGCACAAACGGTAACCTCCCCCGTTGCTATGGACTTCCGAAGATCCACAAGGAGGGCTACCCGTTACGCATATTTGTATCCGCTGTTGGAAGCCCTCTTTATAATATTGCCTCATATCTGCACAACATTCTGAATAAAGCAGTTGTGAAGCCGTCTTCCCATGTTAAAGATAGTTGGTCGTTCGTGGAGAGCATGAAGCAACACAGCATCCCTCCTGACCACGTCCTGGTCTCTCTCGATGTCGTTGCGCTGTTCACGAACATACCCATAGAACTTGTTCTGACTGGAATCGAAAAAAGATGGGATGCGATATCGGGAGAGACCCGGATGAATCTGGACCAATTTCTACACGCTATCAGAATGATTCTTAACTCCACTAGTTTTTCTTTTGACGGTGAGTTCTACGAACAGATCTTCGGTAGTCCAATGGGTTCCCCCCTCTCGTTTATTTTAGCCGATATCGTTATGGACGATTTAGAGACTTGCTGCCTTCAATCCTTTGATTTTCATATCGAGATTTTTCTCCGTTATGTCGATGACATTTTTATGTGCATTCCGCATTCGAAACTTAATGAGATTGTCCGTACGTTTAACAACTATCATCCGCGTCTCAAATTCACGTATGAACTCGAGAAGAACAACACCTTGAATTTTTTAAACACGTCTGTTTTTAGACACGGCAACTGTTTGTTCACCAACTGGTATCGAAAACCAACGTTCTCTGGCAGGTATATTAATTTTTTCTCCAGTCATCCTTTGAAATACAAGATTAACACGGTCATTAATTTAGTTGACCAGGCCATACTATTGTCGGATAAACAGTTTCACGATGAGAACATCAAGTTAGTGAAAACCATATTGTCTAATAACTGTTTTCCGGACCTTTTGGTGAACAAACACATTCAAAGAAGAATTTCAGAAATCAACAAACGATCGAATAATGAGGATAACGCTAACAACGAGGACAGTGCATCTACTCTTGATCTGAAAAATTATGTTCCCATCCCCTACGTAAAAACTTTTAGTGAGGGATTACGCCGTACGTTCAAAAATTACGGTTTGAACACTTTGTATACGGTCCCTAAGAAAATGGATACACTAATCAGGAAAGGGAAGGATAGATTGGAGATCGGGAGATGCACTAATGTCGTCTATAATTGTTCTGATTGCAATGCATGCTATATCGGACAAACGAAGCGACATTTAGAAACGCGTATAAAAGAGCATCGCGCAGACATCAAAAAACCCCCCAACCAACATTCGGTCGTCAGTAAACATAGAACAGATTGCGACCATAATTTCAAATGGCAAGATGTTACAATCTTACACAAAGAACAAAATTTAAAAAAACGTGAAATTTCTGAAATGCTATTTATTAAAAAACATAAAGGGGCAATCAACTCACAGAAAGACACTGAAAACCTGCCATTGGTCTATGATCGAATAATTTCTTCACTTTAAGTTCTCCTTCTATGTTTACTGTATTTTGCGATAATGTATTACTTTAAGTTGTCCTTCTATGTTTACTGTATTATGCGATAATGTATCATTAGTTTTTCGGCCTTCACATGAGACCGTCGTATTTTTCCGACCCGCCACGAATTTTATATAATTGACGCACAATGATCCATGTAAGTCCTATTTATCGTTATTATCGTAAATCCGTTCAACGAGTAATGTTGTTTTTTAATTTTCTTATATATTCTTTCATTCTCGTATTCTAGCATTGTTAAAATAACTTGAAAAGGACCCAAATTAGTGGTCGAAACGTCGTTGTGATATACTAATAAAACTTGCCAGTCAGGCCGTTTAACTATACCAAATTATTATTTCATCACTGGCGAATAATTCTTATTAAATATTTGATACACCTGGCCTAGTAATGGTGTTCCTACGGAAGGAAGGTTTTTATACGAAGATTACCAGATTATACGGATTAGAAAAAGCTATGCTGCTGAAATCTTGGATCAACGTGCAACATAAACTGCGTTCGACGAAGCAACAACTAAAGTTTTTACTCCACTGCCGACGTTGGGGCCTATTTCCTCCACACATTCTAAATTTTCGATACAATATTAAACTGCGCCACACGCGTTTAAATCGAACATTAGACAATTACAAACACCGTTGCCAATGTTTGTTTTTGAACCTGGACATTAACTACACGATTGCTTATTTACGATCTGAGGGGCAAAGGATTGAGGACGCGTTATACGTTTCTCTACCGGCATGTACAGTAAATGATTTTTTCTTATATAACAGAAACAAGATATCTCACTTCGATAACTTGACCAGATGCAAATTAATGAAAAAATTCAATAACTTAGAAATTAAACATAACAAACAAGTTGAGACCTTCCATAATATTGACACGAATAAATGGATCGTTAACATTAGCAACAGACAGATCCCCGAAGACATTTTAAAGATGCTAAGTCTTGGTAGCAGGTTCGGACTACCTGTCAATCAATACAATAGGAATGACCGATCAAAAATTGTCTTAGATGTTCTCAAAAACTTCGAACAAAATAAGCACATGATCGATGACGACAAAGTTAACGAGGTGCGCTGTCTTGTTTCAAATTCTCTCCATGATTTCATGAAAACAAACAATAGATCTAATTCTGTAGATAGATACATCTTATCGCATCGCGGTTTTCGTTATGCAAAAAATATCTCACTAACAACCCTGACATTCTGGTTACGAATGCTGACAAAGGTCAGACCACTGTCATCCTGGATAGACAAGACTATATTATGCAAATGAAGACCTTGCTTAACGATCAGTCTACATACAGAAAATTAAACAGAAACCCGTTGAATAAAATCTCCTCGCAATTAAACTGTTTAGTGAAATCATGGAAGAACAACGGTATTATTGACGCGAGGGCTTACAATTATCTGAACTGCACAAACGGTAACCTCCCCCGTTGCTATGGACTTCCGAAGATCCACAAGGAGGGCTACCCGTTACGCATAATTGTATCCGCTGTTGGAAGCCCTCTTTATAATATTGCCTCATATCTGCACAACATTCTGAATAATGCAGTTCTGAAGCCGTCTTCCCATGTTAAAGATAGTTGGTCGTTCGTGGAGAGCATGAAGCAACACAGCATCCCTCCTGACCACGTCCTGGTCTCTCTCGATGTCGTTGCGCTGTTCACGAACATACCCATAGAACTTGTTCTGACTGGAATCGAAAAAAGATGGGATGCGATATCGGGAGAGACCCGGATGAATCTGGACCAATTTCTACACGCTATCAGAATGATTCTTAACTCCACTAGTTTTTCTTTTGACGGTGAGTTCTACGAACAGATCTTCGGTAGTCCAATGGGTTCCCCCCCTCTCGTTTATTTTAGCCGATATCGTTATGGACGATTTAGAGACTTGCTGCCTTCAATCCTTTGATTTTCATATCGAGATTTTTCTCCGTTATGTCGATGACATTTTTATGTGCATTCCGCATTCGAAACTTAATGAGGTTGTCCGTACGTTTAACAACTATCATCCGCGTCTCAAATTCACGTATGAACTCGAGAAGAACAACACCTTGAATTTTTTAAACACGTCTGTTTTTAGACACGGCAACTGTTTGTTCACCAACTGGTATCGAAAACCAACGTTCTCTGGCAGGGCAGGTATATTAATTTTTTCTCCAGTCATCCTTTGAAATACAAGATTAACACGGTCATTAATTTAGTTGACCAGGCCATACTATTGTCGGATAAACAGTTTCACGATGAGAACATCAAGTTAGTGAAAACCATATTGTCTAATAACTGTTTTCCGGACCTTTTGGTGAACAAACACATTCAAAGAAGAATTTCAGAAATCAACAAACGATCGAATAATGAGGATAACGCTAACAACGAGGACAGTGCATCTACTCTTGATCTGAAAAATTATGTTCCCATCCCCTACGTAAAAACTTTTAGTGAGGGATTACGCCGTACGTTCAAAAATTACGGTTTGAAAAACTTTGTATACGGTCCCTAAGAAATGGATACACTAATCAGGAAAGGGAAGGATAGATTGGAGATCGGGAGATGCACTAATGTCGTCTATAAACTCGATTGTTCTGATTGCAATGCATGCTATAATCGGACAAACGAAGCGACATTTAGAAACGCGTAGTATAAAAGAGCATCGCGCAGACATCAAAAAACCCCCCAACCAACATTCGCGTCGTCAGTAAACATAGAACAGATTGCGACCATAATTTCAAATGGCAGGATGTTACAATCTTACACAAAGAACAAAATTTAAAAAAACGTGAAATTTCTGAAATGCTATTTATTAAAAAACATAAAGGGGCAATCAACTCACAGAAAGACACTGAAAACCTGCCATTGGTCTATGATCGAATAATTTCTTCACTTTAAGTTCTCCTTCTATGTTTACTGTATTTTGCGATAATGTATTACTTTAAGTTGTCCTTCTATGTTTACTGTATTATGCGATAATGTATCATTAGTTTTTCGGCCTTCACATGAGACCGTCGTATTTTTCCGACCCGCCACGAATTTTATATAATTGACGCACAATGATCCATGTAAGTCCTATTTATCGTTATTATCGTAAATCCGTTCAACGAGTAATGTTTTTTAATTTTCTTATATATTCTTTCATTCTCTCGTATTCTAGCATTGTTAAAATAACTTGAAAAGGACCCAAATTAGTGGTCGAAACGTCGTTGTGATATACTAATAAAACTTGCCAGTCAGGCCGTTTAACTATACCAAATTATTATTTCATCACTGGCGAATAATTCTTATTAAATACATAATAAATATTTATTTTCATTATTTTCATTAAATTCAGATTAATTTCATGTAAAAGTGGAGTGAGAGCGGAGAAAGGAAGAGCAATTGAGAAAGAAGTTCAGAGAATGACGTTGGGCGCGTTCAGCAAAACCGCTCAGTAGCATAGCACATGATTGGCTCTTATACTTTTAGACCCAACGAATCAGCGTAGCGTGTCGATAAGACGACACTCAACAGTTGTGTCTGCTGTACGTGGCCGTTTAGTTGGTATTAGTGGGCGTTTACTTATTTCGCGCATGCGCACTACATTTTAGACAACACTAACTTCAAAGGGCGCCGACCAGAAAGTTGCGCTACTGTATATGTATATACTGTGTTAATACCTTGAATTCGATGTCCACGTGTCCCAGGTTGCCGATGACGAGATCCAAATAGTGCGCTACGTAGTTTTTGGTGTCTACGTGTATTAATACCTTGAATTCGATGTCCACGTGTCCCAGGTTGCCGATGACGAGGTCCAGATAGCGCGCTCCGTAGTTTTCGGTGTCTAGGTGTATTGATACTTTGAATTCGATGTCCACGTGTCCCAGGTTGCCGATGACGAGGTCCACATAGTGCGCTCCGTAGTTTTCGGTGTCTACGTGTATTAATACCTTGAATTTAATGTCCACGTGTCCCAGGTTGCCGATGACGGGTTCCAGATGGTGCGCTTCATAGTTTTCGCTGTGTCCAGTGTAATCATACGTTGAATTCGATGTCTAGGTGTCCCAGGTTGCCAATGACGAGGTTTAGATAGTGCGCTCCACAGTTTTCGGTGTCCAGGTGTAATAATACGTTGAATTTGATGTCTAGGTGTCCCACGTTGCCGATGACGGGTTCCAGATGGTGCGCTCCATAGTTTTCGGTGTCTACGTGTATTAATACCTTGATTTCGATGTCCACGTGTCCCAGGTTGCTGATGATGAGGTCCAGATAGTGCACTCCATAGTTTTCGGTGTCCAAGTGTAATAATACGTTAAATTTGATGTCTAATTTTAATGAGGTTTGTTAATTATTTTGGCTAAAATTTGGGAAAAACGAATTCGTAATTCCGACCGTCCAACATGTCGAATTACGGATTCGTTTATCCTAAATTTTAGCCAAATTAATTAACAAATCTTATTAAAATTAGACATCAAATTCAACGTATTATTACACTTGGACACCGAAAACTATGGAGTGCATTATCTGGACGTCATCATCAGCAACCTGGGACACGTGGACATCGAATTCAAGGTATTAATACACGTAGACACCAAAAACTACGGAGCGCACTATGTGAACCTCGTCATCGGCAACGTGGGACACCTAGACATCGAATTCAACGTATTATTACACCTGGACACCGAAAACTATGGAGCGCATTATCTAAACCTCGTCATCGGCAACCTGGGACACCTAGACAACGAATTCAACGTATGATTACACCTGGACACCGAAAACAATGAAACGCACCATCTGGAACCCGTCTTCGGCAACGTGGGACACCTAGACATCGAATTCAAGGTATTAATACACGTAGACACCGAAAACTACGGAGCGCACTATGTGGACCTCGTCATCGGCAACCTGGGACACGTGGACATCGAATTCAAGGTATTAATACACGTAGACACCGAAAACTACGGAGCGCGTTATCTGGACCTCGTCATCGGCAACCTGGAACACGTGGACATCGAATTCAAGGTATTAATACACCTAGACACCGAAAACTACGGAGCACGCTATCTGGACCTCGTCATCGGCAACCTGGGATACCTAGACATCAAATTCAAGCTTGATTCATAAGAATCGACTTACAGTATTAAAATTATGTCAAGACATAATAAAAATTGGATGAATTAAAATTGTGTTTGACATAAAAATAATTCCGCATTTTTATTATGTGTACACATAATTTTAATTCATTTTTATAATGTCTAGACATATTAAAATTTGGTTGAATTAAAATTACGCCACGTTTCCTGTTGGCGGGTGAACAATCCGACGCTTGGCGAATTCTGCTTCGCAATGATAGGAAGAGCCGACATCGAAGGATCAAAAAGCGACGTCGCTATGAACGCTTGGCCGCCACAAGCCAGTTATCCCTGTGGTAACTTTTCTGACACCCTCCTCCTTCTGAAAACGTTCAGCCAAAGATCGATAGCCGTGCTCGCTCTCTTGCGTACTGAACAGTCGAGATCAAGTGTCCCACCCCGGGCGGAAGACCCCTCGCCACAACCCAGTTGTCCCCCCCACAGCTGAACCCCCTCGCCACCAAGTTGTACCCCACCCTCCGGCAAGGTGCAAGACCCTCCAACGCCAAACGTCGTCCCCCCCCCACAACCCACACCCGTACCGCAGGCTGAGCACGTTCTGGAAGAACTCCCTCCGCCACCAGAGGCTGACCCCCCCCCCGGATGACCCCTCGGCCTAACGAGTCGTCCCCCCCGCCGGACTGACCCCCCGGCATCCTCCCCCTACCTCACACCTCACCCCAAGTTGCCCCCCCCCCCGGGCGAACCCTCGCCATCAAAATGGTTGCCAGGCACCACCCCAACCTGGGATGACCCCTCGCCTACGAGTCGTGCCCCCCGGGCCTTCCCCCCCCGCCCGCTCACCCACCCTCGGAGCGCCCGAGGATAGAGCGACGTTATTTTGATATATCCCTACTTCCGCGAAACGGACTTAAACCGCCACACGGCAACCGTCACTCCACCGCGTCGAGGCAGTGCCCTGGAAGGCAAGGCAACCCGCCGAAGCGATCGCGGTCGGGACGCACGACGGACGAACACCGATCGTTACGCCCGCACCGTACCCGGACGCTGCCGACCCCGCCTGGCGTCGCTACCCCCACCAACGCCGCGAAAGCCCGCAAACGGACGCCGCCCCCGCGGAGAGCGCCGTATATTAAGCACGGGGAGCCGTCGCTGCGCACAGAGCGCCGGATTACCGCTCGAGATCACCCGTCGTTGACAACACACGCATCCCTGAGTTCACCGCACCACACGGCCAGCTCCCAGAAACAAGTAAGTAGAGCGCACACGTCTGGCATTCTCGCTTCGCCGAAGTGAAGTCTGGCACACAGGACCCTGAGACCGTCCTTTTCTTTTAGGCCCAAAGCTTCCTGGATTCATGACACTCTAAGCCAGTACCGAACCGTTCTATCATGACGGTGGAGCGGCCTCGAGCATTTCCTGTAGGTCGCCGAGTAGTGTATTGTCACGCGGGCGACAAAGGACCAGCTTTGCGCAGATCAATCCGGAAAACCAACCCGACAGCCTCCAGACCACGGACAAAAAGGATAGAGCGCCTCCGTGCACTATGTCTTCACGAGTGGGTATCGGCCGAGAACCAGCTTCACCCGCAGTACCACACCCCCGCTATCCGTTCATATCGCAAGCCGCGCCTCGCGCCATTTTCCATGGCGCTCCGGGCCAGACGCCGACCGGGAAAATCGGCCCCACCCGGACACTGCGATACCTACACACACGCATTCCCGGCACCAACGACGCAAACGACCACAGAAAACGGACGGCCCCCGGCTCCGCACCCCACCGGCACCACTTGCCGCGGGCCTTGCAGCACCGACGCACCCGCGGCTGCGGCCCGAACCAAACGACACCGTCTCACGCCGCAACTACGCGACAGCCCCAACGTCGAAAACCGCCCGCCGGACACACGCAGGCGAAAAAAAAAACACGCGAGCGAACCCCGCCTGAGCGGTACACGCGTGCCGACCTCTTGCAAATGTAGCGAGGGTATATTGTAAAATAATAAACGTTACTACTGTCAATTAACCGAAGCACGACTTCATTTCGCTAACCTCGCCACCCGTCTGCTTCTCCGCACCTCCTTCGAACCCCGACCCGCCGCGAGCTAGATCCGCGCTTCGAAGTCAGGTTGTTTTAAATTATTTTTACACCATGCATTTAGCCGAAATAGATAAATTAATAAAAGTTCTTATACGGAATCGTTTGTATTTTGTATGAAGAGTTATGAAATGTGATTAAAAAGGTTTGTGAGTCACCCAGATATTTTTAATTAAATATTTATGAACTCGGTAATTATCCGAAATATAGATTTTTAGTTATTTATGTTAAAAAAAGAAGGCGCTAGTGTTCCCGAAGGTCCGTCTGCAATCAGAATTAATATAAACGTTTTAAAAATTATTTTATAGTGAAATAAATAAATATACAGACTAATAAGCCTGTAATTATAAGCGATAGTTGCTAATTAAGTTTGTGACTAATATTCTGTCTTGCAGAGGACCTCCGTAACGAGATCAAAGATGTACCAGCTGTGCATGGTAAAGAGGTTATCTCAAACGCCCTGCCACAGCCCAATTGAGCGACTCAAATGTCATTACCGCTGAAAAGTACTTCTTGCCATTTGAATCAGCATGTCAGAGCTAGTCACTACGGATTGTGGTGACACAGCACTGAACTGCCTGCAGAAGTTAATCGCATATAGCCATCTCACTGGCAATGTGCCTGATTCAACGGAGCCTAACAAGCAGCTGATTGTGCGCATTGTCGAGACAATCTGCGGTTGCTTCACCGGTCCACAGACCGATGAGGGTGTGCAGCTGCAGATTATTAAAGCTCTGCTGACTGTAATGACAAGCCAGCGGAGGTGTGGAGGTACACGAGAGTAGGTACTGTTAAACAATTTGTACTGTTTACAACGTTTACTTGGCGTCGCGCAACCTGGTGAATCAAACAACAGCCCGTGCGACTCTCACGCTGATGATCAACGTGATCTTCGCGCGAATGGAGACTCAGGCGGAGGAAGAGATCGTGAGGCTTGTTGGGGAACATCAGCAGGAGGGTTCTGTCATAGCAAACGGCGAAACTGAAGCCAAGGTTAGTCCAGAGAATGCTCCTAGTAATGATAACATTGATTCTCAAATAATTGTCAAGAGTATTCTTGATGATGTAGTAAAATCCGTGGTGCCATTGGAAGAGGAAGTCAGTTTGGAGAACTGGTGACGAGGCAGCCGCTGAGAATGACAACATGGTAACTGCAAAATTCACCCATGTGCTGCAAAATGATGCAGTCCTGGTGTTTCGCGCTCTCTGCAAGCTCTCTATGAAACCGCTGTCGGACGGCACTCCCGATCCAATATCGCACGAGCTCTGTTCCAAGATCTTGTCGCTTCAGTTACTTCTGGGAATCTTGCAGAATGCCGGGTCCAATATTGCGCTTTAACGAGATGTTTGTTATCGCCATTAAACAGTACTTGTGTGTCGTGCTGTCGAAGAATGGCGTGTCTTTGGTGCCGGAAGTGTTCGAACTGTCGTTAGCGCTGTTCCTGGCGCTGCTCGCCCGTTTCAAGATGCACTTCAAGATGCAGATTGAGGTGTTCTTTAAGGAGATCTTTATGAACATCCTCGAGACCTGTAGCAGCTCTTTCACAAGTGGATGGTCATACATGCGTTTACGAGGATCTGTGCGGATGCCCAGAGCGTCGTCGACATCTACGTTAACTACGATTGCGATTTCAGTAGCGAATCTCTTCGAGAAGCTCGTCAATGATCTCTCTAAGATTGCTCAAGGTTGTCAAGCTCTGGAGCTAGGTGCATCGCCAAATCAGGTGCGTTATAAGAAAGAGGATGACAGGATAGGTGTATTATTTGGAACAGAGAATGTTCTTCGAAACAAGCAATATAAAGTTTTGTTTGTAATATTAGTGTCTTGCTCTTTCAGAAGAAATCTATGCGCATTCGTGGTCTCGAGTGCCTCGTGTCTACTCTGAAATGCATGGTGGAGTGGAGTCGGGATCTTTACGTAAATCCCAGCGTGCCAGCGGATCAGCAACAGTAATAGACAGTAATAAATTATTCTTTTGATTAATTTCAGATACTACCGATGATATATTAGCGAAATACAGAAGAAAGCGAAGCGCAGCTAGGCGATACAGCTTCGGTCGAAAGCAATCAGTCCCGTACAAAAGAGGTGGAAAACGAAAGAATTTTAATCGATTCGAATAATGTAGAACTCTTATGCTTTTGCGGATGCTAAAAAAAAATTACGTATGGTACTTAGCACTGCTGACCTTTAACACATTCCATGGAATACTTCAGAGGTATTTATTGTATTATTTTTCAATCATGGCGTACAAAACAAAGTGTGATTTTTTTATGAATTACTTAATTACTTAATGTTCAAATATTCGCATATAACATTTTATTACAGAGACATTGTTAGTCGCAGAAAGAAGACGAACTGGTTGCGTTTTTACAACTACAATTGGCAGAAGCTATAAACCTGCAGAATAGAGCATTATTAGCTCATCTTCATGAAACTTTACGTTGCGTGCGTCTATTTAATGACGATGGATGTAGAAAGCTCTTCAAATCACTTCGAGAGGATTATCAAAAGCGATCTCCTTATATCGCGTATTTAATCAAATGTCGTCAGGGATTGCTGTCGACATTAGCTCACTTAGATAGGTACTGTTTATATATAAATATCATCTTTGTATGTAACGTATAAGTAAATGTATGATGTTTAAATGTAAGATGTTAACCGTTTAATAATAATATTTTTCAGATTATACGTGCGAGTTAAGTGCGATCAGGATGCTATCAATAATCATCTTGTATCCGTTTGTGTGAGGGTATTTTTGGAAAAAAAAAGCTTTTCTCCTGCGTTTCTGCGAAGAGTTTAAAAAGCTTACGTTAGCAGACGAGAAACAGGATCTCGTGGATAATTTTCTAGGGAAGGTCCACGTGGAAATGGATAACGATCCGATCTGGCAATGTATGGTCGTGGCCAAAAAGGTTGTCCGACTTTTTTTTATAAGTTTTGGAACGCACTCTGTCATGTGAGAGTTGACGGTCCCTGCTCACGGCCATAACCTAAAGTTTCGAAGTGACACATTATCGGAGCAGACGGACAGTCTATACAAGGTGTCAGAAAAGTTTAGAATACCAGAAAGAGTAAGCACGTGTATTTGACGTAAGGAACAAAGCCCGTCATAAAGAGGAAAAAAGAGAAGAGGAATATGAGCAGAGAATGGTAAGTAAAATGATCAGTGACCAATATTAGAAAAGAAATGTAAGATATGTTAATAATATACCCATAAGAAAGTATAAATAGATGTTTTAAAAAAATTTATTGGAGTAAAATTTGTTTAAACTAATAAATAGAATATGACGAAATCACATTAGATTTCAATGTAAATTAATGAAAGTCTTGTTAGCATTAATTAAATTAAATTGAGTGTAATGTAATCCTGTCATGTTCTGTCTGTTATGTCAAACAGTATATTTTATTACAATTGGAAAAATAATATGCATGAATATTACAGAGAAAACAGTGGTTCGAGACGTGGAAGAAAACTTTTAGTCAACGAATTAATATCGAGACATATAATTGCAGCATTTCCAATTTCATTCAGATTTCGTCATATCATCTTATAAATCTTTTCCTATTGGGGGAAGTCACTTATACTCTTGCGGTGTATAAAGAAATAACACATCGTGCAATCGGCGTAACAATTAAGTAGATACCTTATACACTCACATATATCAGAATTTCTTGGGATGAACCAATATATATCCATCCTGTGTCCCAACGTAATTCATCCTTTGTCAAAGTTATTTATCTGCAAGTAAAGTATTGGATAAATATGTAAATGCACATTATTTGAATAAATAACCGCACAGATACTTTTACTTAATATGTATACTTTCAATAATAAATGATCTTTAAATTGCATACTGAATTCGAAATCGGAAATTGTATCCCACTTCCTTTCTCCAACGTTGAGCGATCGCCGGTTTTTATCTTCAATACTTCGTTGATATTGCATCACCACAACCTATTATAGTATAATTTATCCAAGTAATTCTGCAAATATTGGACAAATCTGTTATTGCACATTATTCCAATGGATAATTGTATACGTATGTTTTTTAATATGCCAGGTAAAAAAATTTATATATATATATATATTTATTTTTAATTATAAATATATCAAATATGTCCATACATGTTTTTGTCTCTCTTCTATAATATATACTATGGAAGAAAATAAAAAGAAAAATCTAAAAATGACTAAAAAGATTTTCGCATTGCATTTTTTGTAATAGGTGAAGTTTGAGGTAATAAGAAAAAAATTGCCCATATATAAACATATATGTATAAATGTAACAGTTGTTATGTATGTATAATTAACATAAAAAAACATTTAAAAAAACATATATAAATATATATAATTATATATATTTATATATGTTTTTTTTTATATAAAAAATTTTTACCGCGTGGATATATGCCTATACTTATCGTCCTCTTAATCGTATATATTCTTCCACAATTTGTGAACGCAGGCTGGCTTTGTTATTTTGTCATATTTATGTGATGTCTTCACCTGTTGGGCGTAGTTTTTTCATTTTCCTAAAGGTTTAAAACAGAAATTGATTTAGTTTGTTAACGATTTTGCAATATAATACACTACAATTTCTCAATGTAAGAAAAATTTTATCAGTTCAGCAGCTTACCTTGTTGTTGAATTTGTTGATTTTTCATATCTCTTAATTGTTTAATATTGCGTATTTCCTTCTCCTTCGGCAAGTTCTTCGAATCCCTCATTTTTTCTCTCATCTCCAAGTGCAGATTTTCAGTTTTATGAAGATTCTTACATTTCTTCACAGCAAGCTCCAACTTTCTCACAGATCCCATTAAGTATACTTCTTTCACCTCTGTTCAACGCTGCCTCTCCTTTTACCTGCAAGCAGACATATGACAATTTAATTAAAGTTATTTTAATTTAATTTAATCTCTCAATTCTTAATTATGCTGACAAATTATTTATTAGTGTTGTGTAAAAATGTTGTTTTAAACATTAATTATTATCATCATACCTGCGTCCATCGTTGACTAAAAGTTTTCTTCCACGTCTCGAACCACTGTTTTCTCTGTAATATTCATGCATATTATTTTTCCAATTGTAATAAAATATACTGTTTGACATAACAGATAGAACATGACAGGATTACATTACATTCAATTTAATTTAATTAATGCTAACAAGACTTTTATTAATTTACATTGAAATCTAATGTGATTTCGTCATATTCTATTTATTAGTTTAAACAAATTTTACTCCAATAAATTTTTTTAAAACATCTATTTATACTTTTTTATGGGTATATTATTAACATATATCTTACATTTCTTTTCTAATATTGGTCACTGGTCATTTTACTTACTATTCTCTGTTCATATACCTCTTCTCCTTTTTCCTCTTTATGACGGGCTTTGTTCCTTACGTCAAATACACGTGCTTACTCTTTCTGGTATTCTAAACTTTTCTGACACCTTGTATAGACTGTCCGTCTGCTCCGATAATGTGTCACTTCGAAACTTTAGGTTATGGCCGTGAGCAGGGACCATCAACTCTCACATGACAAAGTGCGTTCCAAAACTTATAAAAAAAAGTCGGACAACCTTTTTGGCCACGACCATACCTTCCCCAAGAGCCGAGACTCAAACCAGATCCGTGAAAAATATCGCCACTTTTGTAGAGTTTTTGTACAGTTTTACTCTAGGAATATCGCGAGAGAAAGAAAGACTTCGGAGATTTTTATCTGAATCGATCGACATAAAGAGAGAGCATAGTAAAGAAGCTAACTTTCGAGAATTTGAACGCATAATACTTTGTTATAATACTATGAGCGAATTAGTTTACGTCACTCTGTCAAGTTTTAATATTAAATTACTAATAATATATCAATATCGGTAGTTTAATAATAATAATACATTAAAAAGCGCTCGATTTAAAAGTAGGGCAATCCTAATAAACGACTGTAAAAAAAATTCAAGGTGGAACGCAATGGACAATTCGGTTGCTCTGACATGCTAACTTAAATGGCAAGAAGTACTTCTCAGCGGTAATGACATTTAAGTCTCTTTTAATTGGGTTGTGGCAGGGCGGTTGAGATAACCTGCTTTTCACCCTTCACAGCTGGTACATCTTTACAAACTTAATTAGCAACTATCGCTTATAGCTACAGACTTATTAGCCTGTATATTTATTTATTTCAGTATAAAATAATTTTTAAAACGTTCATATTAATTTTGATTGCAGACGGACCTTCGGGAACACTAGCGCCTTCTTCTTTTAACATGAATAACTAAAAATCTATATTTCGGCTAATTACCGAGTTTACAAATATTTAATTAAAATTATCTGGGTGACTCACAAACTTTTTTAATCACACTTTATAATTCTTCAGACAAAATACAAACGATTCCGTATAAAAACTTTTATTAATTTATCTATTTTGGCTAAATGCATGGTGTAAAAATAATTAATTAATTAAATTAAACGAATGACTCACAAACCTTTTCAATTGCACATCAAAAGTCTTTATACGAAATACAAACGATTTCATATAGTAGATTCTTTCCCGGACATTCATTTCCGGTCAAATACATACGAATCAACCCATGCACAAGCGACAGCAATCGAAATCAAACCTGCACTGTGAAGGCGCCGTTAGAGACAGCTCGAAGTCACACCACTATCGATCGACGGGTCGATATCGATATTGAACTCGATGGCACGCCAGGACAGCAGGTGCAGGAACGAACAGATCAAGCAGCAGGCACATGCGCAGAAGAGAACGACATCTTCCATGGAATGATTCTCAGAAATAATATTGCAATAATGAGAAACACTCGTCATGCAAATAACGAGAATCCAGCGATAGCCCGATGCGTACTGACAACAGCACGTGACGAGCAAGAAAAAGACTTGTATAAACCTGCAACAAATGAGCCCAAAAGCAGCTTGCGGCAGAAATATGTCCAATTAAGACAGGAGCAACACAACGGACGTGCACACACCGTACTCACCAAGAGAGAGAGAGAGAGAGAGAGAGAGAGAGAGAGAGAGAGAGAGAGAGAGAGAGAGAGAGAGAGAAAGAGAGAGAGAGAGAGAGAGAGAGAGAGAGAGAGAGAAGGAGATGGATAGTGATAGGGAGAGGGAGAGGGAGAGGGAAAGGGAGAGGGAAGGAGAGGGAGAGGGAGAGGGAAAGGGAGAGGGAGAGAGAGAGGGAGAGGGAGAGAGAGAGAGAGAGAGAGAGAGAGAGAGAGAGAGAGAGAGAGAGAGAGAGAGAGAGAGAGATTGAGCTTTATTAGCCTTCTCGGCTATTTTTTTTCATAAAATATCGTTAAATTACGTCCTCTACATGAGGTACAATATATTTTCTTAACCTACGTTTGAAAGGTTCAATTCTTTCGCCGTGCTTAATTTTTATCGGCAGGGCGTTATACATGTTCAAACCTTCATAAAATATACTTTTCTGTGCGCTTCTCGTCCTGCGATCGTGAATTCTAATATTCTCAGTCTGCCTCGTTTGCCGTCCACTCACATCTCCTACTATTTTTATCCTATTACTTAAATGTTTTGGCATTATGCCTCTTACTATCTTAAAAATAAAAATACATACATTGTACATTAGCCTCTGTCTTACATTCATAAACTTAAGGGTTTGCAGCATCACGTCTACCTTTGTATATCGCGAGCATTGCAGTATGACTCTCATAGCACGGTTTTGTGCCACTTGCAGTCGATTCAGTTGCATCTCACCCATGCCTATTAACATCGTTGCGCAATATTCAAAGTGAGGCGCTATGATAGACTTATACACAGTACATCGAGTGTACGCCGATATATCATTTCCTATTTTATTCAGAAAACTCTCTTTTTTCCCTATTTTCTTTAACATATAATCACAGTGATTCTGCCAACGGAGTTTACTATCGATCATTACACCCAGATGTTTCGCTATCTTGACACGCTCAATTATAGTTCCATCCAAACTTTTTACTATTATGTCTGTTTTTATTTCTTTCCTTATACTTCTAACTATCATATATTTGGTCTTATCTGCATTCATTTTTAACATATTCACATTCATCCATTCTTCAAGTATACCGAGCACCATATTTAGTTTTATTTCTACGTCCTCACAACTTTCTCCTGTTACACTTGCGGTCGTGTCATCTGCAAATAATCTAGATATACTTCCCTCCGGACAGACTTTAACTATATCATTTATATATAAAATAAACACGAGAGGTCCTAATACTGATCTCTGGCACGCCATATACTGTCTCAATTATTTTAGAACATATATCATTGAATCTAACTTGTTGCTTTCTATTACTTAGATACGATCGTATCCATTCCAGTACCACTCCTCTTATTCCATACTGATATACGTTTTCCACTAATCTTACCCTATCTATTGTCTCAAACGCTCTCCTAAGATCCAGGAATAACACCCCCACCATTTTTTTCTCCTCAATTATCAACTTCCCGTCCTCGATAAAACTTTGACGTGCTGTCTCACACGACTGCTGTTTCCTAAATCCCGATTGGTCGTCGGTTATTATTTCATTGTTTTCTAGAAATTTTTCCAACTGTTTTTTTACAACTAACTCTAATACTTTTTCATATATCGGTAACATATTGATCGGTCTATACTCGCTCGCTTTTTTTGGTTTGTTTACCTTTGGTATCGGTATTATCGTGGATGTTTTCCATCCTTCTGGAACGTTACCTGTCCTAAGCGAATTATTTATTACCCCTACAAACTCATCTTTTATCACAGGTAGCACCATTTACAGTATATCACTATTTATCCCTTCCTCTGTTCCGTTCTTTCGTGGTAGTTCCCTAACTATTTGTTCCAGATCACTCGCACTAATTGGCTCAAAATTTTCCATAATTCTCTTATTCTCGATTACATAAATAAGTCTCCTACCTGTGCTTTCTGTCCCCTTCGTATTAATAGATTGCACACGGTTGCTAATACTTTTTACATAATATATATTAAATTTATCAGCTATATTGCATTCTTCTATGTCTTCTAATATTTCAAAATCTACATTATCGATGTTCTCTGAACCCCTTTGCTCACCTTTAATTACGTCTTTCAAAGTTTTCCACATTTTTGTAGGATCACTCCTATTATTATCTATCATATTCTCATAATATTCTTTCTTTTTTGCCCTAATAAGTTTAACTACTGCATTTCTTTCATTCTTGAAAATTCCCCAGTCCTGTTCTTTGCCTGAGCTTATTGCTCTACTGTGAGCCTTATCCCTTCTATCTGTTGCCATTCTAATTTCATCTGAATACCACATTTTCCCTTCCCCTATATTCGGAATTTTAAACTTTTTCTTAGGTGCTACAGTATCCATTACACTTACTATACTATTAACAAATCTCTCCGCCCTTATACTTATATCTAGCCCTTGACCTTGCTCAGTTCTTTCTTCCATTATTCTAAGAAATTCATCTACATTAAATTTACTATAGTCCCTGCCTCTGACGTCTTTATATTTATTTCTCTTTTTATTCATATATTAGATTCTACTTTTAGCCATGCATGGTCCGTTATTTTCGGTTTCTCATTCACTTGTACCTTTATTTCTTTATTCGAAAAAATTAAATCTATCATTGTACGACTATCTTTTGTAACTCTCGTTGGACAATCAACGTATTGCCTCATCCCTAGGTTTTGCATTACCGTTAATACGTACTTTGTGTAAAATGAATCTACCATTATATCTATATTAAAGTCCCCTATCACTATACAGTCATACTTTATTATTAAATCTTCAACTGTATCTTCCAAAAATCTCACAAAATCGCCATTTGACGCACTCGGCGAATGATACACTACTGCTATCATACCTTTATATAACGTCTCTCTTATTTCTATCACCACGCACCAACAATTTGACACTATCTTTTTCTTATCAACTATTTTAAATTTAATATCATCTCTAACATATATATATATATATATATATATATATATATATATATATATATAATATATATGGGGCATTCAACGAGGTACGACAGATGAAATCGTTACTTGGAAGTTATAGACTGTCATAGAAAAATGTGTTACGGTGTTTATTTAGTAGTTAGCATTGACGCCATGAAAAAAATAAATTTTTAGTTTGTCCAAAACCAATATGGCGGCCAAATTATCCGTGAAATACTAAAAAATAACTATTTCGTTCTTTAAAACGTACAAACTGCGTTCAATTTTCATGAAAATTTATATCATGATACATTTTAAGATGTTGATCATAAATTAACACGTGGGACGTCGTATTTGAATATAACGAAACCCAATATGGCGGCTGTATCGTCGAAAAATGTTAAAAACGAATAACGTCGATATTCAACGCATACAGACTCGTTCTAATTATTATTAATTTGAGTGTTACGGTATTTTTTAATTGCTTTTTTTTACTTTTTCAAATTTTTAAGAATTTTCATTATTTTTTTATTTTTGACTATGTCTTCACTGGCCGGACAATCTGTCTCTCTTGCTTTCACTGGTCGGACAATCTGTCTCTCCTGCCTTCACTGGCCGGACAATCTGTCTCTCCTGCCTTCACTGGCCGGACAATCTGTCTCTCCTGCCTTCACTGGCCGGACAGTCTGTCTCTCCTGCCTTCACTGGCCGGACAATCTGTCTCTCCTGCCTTCACTGGCTGGACAGTCTGTCTCTCTTGCCTTCACTGGCCGGACAATCTGTTTCTCCTGCCTTCACTGGCTGGACAATCTATTTCTCCTGCCTTCACTGGCCGGAAAATCTGTCTCTCCTGCCTTCACTGGCCGGACAGTCTGTCTCTCCTGCCTTTACTGGCTGGACAATCTGTCTCTCCTGCCTTCACTGGCTGGACAGTCTCTCTCTCTCTTGACTTCACTGGCTCGAAAAACTACCTGTCTTGCCTTCACTTACTTATTCAATGTCAAAATAGAGAAAAAGTTCATATTTTGTCGATCAGTGTAACCAGAAATGTACTTAAGTTACAAATGAGATGATTTTTTATCGGTTTATGGACTTATTCAGATACTAAGGCATATATGCCGTATCTCGTAAACTAGATCTGATAGACCACAAATCTGACGGTATACTTAGATTCTGCACCTCACAATTACCTAGGAACACTTAACAAATCGCAAGCAACAAAATGTGTAATTAAAAAGAGTTTGTATGCGTTGAATATCGACGTCATACGTTTTTAACATTTTTGGAATATACAGCCGCCATATTGGGTTTCGTTATAATCAAATACGACGTCCCACGTGTTAATTTATGATCAATATCTTAAAATGTATCATGATATAAATTTTCATGAAAATTGAACGCAGTTTGTACGTTTTAAAGAACGAAATAGTTATTTTTTAGCATTTCACGGATAATTTGGCCGCCATATTGGTTTTGGACAAACTAAAAATTTATTTTTTCCATGGATTCAATGCTACCCTGGTAACCAATCCTTTGAACGTCTGCTGTAAAACTGCACGAAAGTCGTGCACTAACTTTCGGGCAGATCATGCGTTTTCTATTTCCAACTTTGACTATTTTTCTGTTGGCAGAAACTTGTTCTCGTCGTAGTGCAACAGAATTGTGGAAGATATGTGTATGCATTTACATATAGCAAAATAGTGCAAGAAATGTGGCAGATGCTTGCGCAAATCGCAATGCAACATAATCGCGCTAGATTTGTAGTAGCGCCTACTGCTACCCATAGAACACAAAATATTTTTAAAATATTTCTTAGAAAGATTAAAATAATTTACAAAAATATTTTTTATATTTATAACACCGCAGTGGTGTTGGGTAAGCCTTGCGTTGTATTGCTGGCGAAGATTGTCGCGAATGTCATGATTTTGCTTCGCGCTTCGCCGGAGGCCTGCTTATATTAGATCCCAACTGAACGTTACTTGCGAGTTAGTTTTACCATTATGCGCCGCCTAGCGGCATTGTTGCAAATTAGCACATACAGCAGAATTCAACAAGAATTACGGCAGATGCTTGCGTAAAAAGTAGAGCAGCAGAAATACAAATGATTTTGGCAAAAATAAACAAAACAAGGCAAATGAGAGCTTGTTCGCGACGATGGACGGGCGACAGTAATAAAATATTACAAATTCAACAATTTGAATAAAATATATATAATAAAGTAAACGTTTCGGTCCTTGGTTTGGACCCTCCTCAGTACATATAGCTGGTCGAGTGAAATGCAGTGGTCACAAGTAGTCAAAAATGCAGTTATTCCGCTCTCCGCGTATGAGAGTGTGGATCTCGTATCCTCAACGTGACTGTTACCTTAATTCCATAAAAAGACATAAATTAAATAAATATATATAGTCATACCTTAAAAAGTGATCACAAGAGTTACCTGACAGTCAAATTGATAAGATATACGACACCATCTCTCCGCGTAATACAATAAGTATTACGCGGCATTTTTTACTACTTGTGACCACTGCATTTCACTCGACTAGCTATATGTACTGAGGAGGGTCCAAATCAAGGACCGAAACGTTTACTTTATTATATATATTTTATTCAATTTTTGTAATATTTTATTACTGTCGCCCGTCCATCGTCGCGAACGAGCTCTCATTTGCCTTGTTTTGTTTATTTATCGTTCGTGAGAGCGTTATCTTTGTTATTTTGGCAGAATATACCGTACATCTGATTTATCAATCAAACATTTTTCGAAATTCGTAACGCCAAAATGAACCGTATAGCCTACATCTCACAGCACAAAGCTATAACAGTTTCACAATTTCCACTTAACTTACAGTAATTATTTCTATAAATATTTATAACATAAATTAAAAACTACTTTAATAATATTGATGATAATTATTTACACTTTATTTTAAAATATTTCGTATAATCTTTTATTTTCCGGACATTATAATAATATTTACAAAATATTCAACGTATATATTTTCAAAATATTTAAATCTTTTTTATAAATATTTTATAAATATTTTGTGCTGTCTGTGGGAGTTTAGCGCGCTCGGCTGTTCTTTTTCTGACGGGCAGATGCTTGCACGCTTTTTTCGCATTTCTGTCACTCGGATCTATACGGCAAAAACAACACGTTAAGCGACATTATACACTTGTGAAATTTTGCTGCAAATATGTTTCAAGAGTCTAACACACTCGACTGCTCTTTTACTCACGGGCAGATGCTTGCACGTTCTTTTCACGTTTCTGCCGGTCGAATCTGTACGGCAAAAACAACACGTTAAGCGACATACACTTGTGAAATTTTGCTGCAAATATGTTTCAAGCGTCTAGCACACTCGACTGCTCTTTTTCTCACGGGCAGATGCTTGCACGTTCTTTTCACGTTTCTGCCGGTTGGATCTGTACTCAAAAGATACTTCCATATTGTTTTCACATTTCTGCTACATGTTTACTTTTAACAAATAGTATAAAATTTCACAGTAGCTTCTTACAGCAGACTAATGCAATAGTACAGTAAGTACTCGTTCAATCACAGATCGTATGCACTTTTGTCGCAATTCTGGACTGATTTCTTGCGCACTTCTTCGGGACGCATCTGAACTAGCAAACTGGTTACCAGGGTAACTACTAAATAAACACCGTAACACATTTTTCTATGACAATCTATAACTTCCAAGTAACGATTTCATCTGTCGTACCTCGTTACCCGCAGACTTCGGCCACCATATTGGGGTCCGCCATGTTGATTTTTCAAAAGGCCGCAGCTCTACTAAAACTACATATGTGTAGCTATAAAATGAGCCCCAAAAGAATTTTTTAGGTGACTCCAATTTTTGGACAGAGGGGGTGTCTGATTTCACGGAGAATGCCCCATTATATATCGAACAGTACTCCTCTGTGTTTCTATTTTTAGCATCACATCTAACTATACTATACCCCGGTACATTGACCTCACTATCCTCAATTTCTACAGTGACGCTAGTCTCCGATAACGCTAGAATCGCAGGATTCACCCTCTTTATAATCTGATGTTGAATTTCATCCTTATGCGCCAAGAAGCTTTGCGCATTTGTATACCAGAGTAATTCCGCTTTTCCCTGTAGTTGCTATTTTGCATCTTCCCAGCCGGCTCTTTTTTTTTCTTCCTCCAATACTTTCTTAAATGTCGGACATTCCGAATCCAGCGCTTCGTGTTCAACATTTATCTTCAAGTTGTACGTCTGATTCTTATAGGTACAGTTTACACACCTCTTTTTCGCCGTCGTACATTCATTCGCCTTATGATTTCTTGTACATTTATAGCATGTTTCCTGTCTCGTGCAATTCTTGGCAATATGGTAATAGCCCCAGCATTTAAAACATCTTCTAACACTAATATAATTAAATATAGGACACTTTCGCCACCCTAAATTTATTTTTCCTCTGTTTATTAGTGACGTATGAGTGCTTTCATCCACTTCAATTATTACGGATCCTTGCTCAGTATCCTTATTTTTTCCTCTTAATATTTTCTTCACTAGGTGCATACAAGATTCTTCGCCAATTCTATTCTGCTTCTTGAATGTATCTATCAGTTTATCATCTTCCATTTTCATTTCTTCTTCACCAACATTAATTATTTTAATCTTTGGTTTCCTCTTCTGTGGCTCAGAGACCTTGACCTCCTCGCCCATTGCCGCTTGTACCGTCATCTTTAGCTTATCCTTCTCTTCTTCCGTTTCACATCCTAAGATCACTGTCCCTTTACTTCCCTTTCTTAATTTGGTAATTCCTATTTCCATCTTGGTTATATCAATTTTATCTTTACGTGTTTTCTTCGTAATTTCACTCTCTTTTTGTCATTTTGGTTTTATAATCAAGATATTTTCTTCCTTCCTTTCTTTAATCACATCGCTATATTTTCTTGTCGCTCCACTTGACGGTCCATATGCCCCTTGCGTCAACATTTTTCTCAATTCTTCTATTAATGCCTGTTTAATGCCTTCCATCTTTTCACGGACTATTTCTTTTATCATTGACTTGATGTCCTTTTTACATGCTGCCTCATCTTTTACGTCTTTCACTGTTTTTACAAGCCAATCTATTTTTCTATTAATATTTTTTGTTCCACTCGCGGCTGCTACTTTATTCCCGTTGCTTGGCGCCGGACTCATTTTTGCAGGTGCCGTTGCTCTTCCTGCTGCTGCCACTGCTTTATTTATATCAGCTACTTTATCACCATCACTAATAATTAACTTCTCGAATGGGCCAGGACACGACACCAAATCGCGGTTTCTATCATAAATTTTGTGCTTAGATACACAACCTGGATGGTAAAAAAGCTTAGTACAGGATTTGCATGCTATCACCTCCGTTTTTATCGCCTTCTTACATGCCGAGCATCGATACTCGGCGTATTCCTCGTTCATTCTGCTAATATCGGCAGAGACAGTTAATTGACTCGTCACTTTAACACGTCACTTTCACACGTCAGCGTTTTGTGTTCGTCGCCGATGTCTACCTGTCGTACGAGGCTTCGATGACCTCTGTACGAAATGTAGTTCTCGTGTCTATGTATCAATACATTCCGGCTAGATAACACTCATGGCTACCCCCGGTCTATGAAGATATTCGTTACACAACTTTTTAACATTCTCCCTCACTTCTAAACCACCCAAAAATTAACACTTTTACGGAGCGATGTTTCACACGTCTGCTTCTGCTGAGAGAGAGAGAGAGAGAGAGAGAGAGAGAGAGAGAGAGATTGATTGATTGATTGATTGATTGATGGTCTTTATTATGCCATAGTCAATGACTTTAGGCAAAATGGCAATAACAAAAAGAAAAGAAACATATCGATACAAAATAAAGTCAGTGAGTAGACAAATAATAGTAACAGTTAGAACGACAAACGAAAATAGAATTGATGAAAACAGTATTACTACAGCAGATACAGCAAGGCAACGGAAAAAGAATTACAAATAGCAAAGTCGCTAGAATGGCTGTAAAGAACTAAGACCAGAAAATAGATAAAAATAACTGATAATAACTAATATGTAATAAGTTGACTTAACTACGTATGACTAATATATAATATGTTGACACTTTTAATGAGGCGATGAATAAGCAGAGAGGCTCACAGTGGGATCATGAACAGAGCTAAGCTCACGCGAGAAAAGATGGTCGTATAACTTACGCTTGAAAATGGCGATGGTCGATGACGAAGTGACGTGAATAGGAAGCGAGTTCCACAAGTAAATACCCGCGAGGTGAAAAGACCTGTGATACGCCTCTGTACGGTGGTTAGGAACGTGAAAAGAGTGCGGTAGCGCTAGACGTGACGAACGTCTGACGGAGGAATCAAGGCTAAAAAAAATTTCCGAGAGATAGCCAGGAGACATGCCGTGAGTAATCTTAAACATCTCGACACCATGAAAGTACAGGCGTCGGTTTTTAACCGACAGCCAACCGAGACGATGACGGTAGGGGGTGATATGTACGTCACGCCTAAGATTGAAAATGAATCGAATAGCACAGTTTATAAGCCTCTGGAGCTTGGTGTTAAGCTCGTCAAATACATCGTTGTAAACGAGTGAGCAGTAATCCAAGAGGGGCCAAATCAAGGTAATAGTGAGTTTGACACGCAGATTGTGTGATAGTGAGTTCCTGTGGAACTTCAATTTATACAGCGTAAAATGCACCCTCTTGGGGGTGCAAGACGTGACTTCTCCATGAAAGATCGGAGCTCATGATGACCCCCAGGTTTCGCGCCTCGGCGACGAATGGAATGGAGGTGCCGTTGACGGAAATGAGAGGAAGATCATTGATGTTTAAATGCCGAACTTGATGCCTGCTACCCAGAATTAAAACTTTTGATTTCGTAAGATTGAGAGTCAGGCCGTTGGCCGCGGCAAACTCGGAGATGACTCCCACATCATGTGCCACAAGCTGCAAAGCCGTGTTGAGATGGCTAAGGAGGCATCTGCGATAGATCTGTGTGTCATCAGCGAATATGATGCGCTCGGTGATCCTGAGAAAGGCGCCGATATCATTGATACACTCTTAAGCATGTGTCGCCAAAAATTGGAGGTACATGTTGAAATTTTGTCCCTACGTACGTACAAGGGACATAAGTCACTCTTAAGCATGTGTCGCCAAAAATTGGAGGTACATGTTAAAATAAAGTCCCTACGTACGTACGAGGGACATAAGTACCTTCAAAAATAAAAGGGAAGATAATACCTCAAAGTTAGGAAATACGTTATGCGCAACGAATATTCACCCGACAAAAAAATTATTTATTTCGAACGTTTATTCGTATTTTTTAATTAATATAAATTTGTTTCTTTTAAGATGCAGTCTATAATTATAAATATTTTCTCGTATTTGAAAAATCATTTATCTTGGTGGGATTTGAACTCGGGACCTATGGATCGTGAGCCAACTGCCTTACGTGGTAGACTACTTCTTAATTTAATATAAGTGTTATATATAGTCTACACATAGTCATAACCAGCGCAAATATATAGTTTTTCAAAAATCATCTTAAGAAACAAATTCAGTTTAAAAAGAGTAATAAAATTTCGACGTGGATATATGATATAATATTTCTCGTTGCTATTCGCAAATGTCTTTTGTTCAACAAATGTTGCAATCATGCCATGGTTGGCTACATATACGAGGTACGTATGTAGGAGGTATACCGTTGTACGAGGTACATATGTATGAGGTACATTTGTACGAGGTACATATATACGTACGAGGTACGTATGTACGGGGTACATACGGGAAGCCCTCTAAAAAACTATACCTCCTAAAACTGTACCTCCTAAAAACGTGTACCTTGAATTTATAAGTGCGGTACCTCCAATCGATACCTCCTCCTTATCAGTACCTCGTGTATTCCGTACCTCGTGCTACTGTACCGAGAAAAATATCTCCTAGTAGCATGTAACTCGAAATGTAATTTCTATTTAGAAATTTGTACCTCGAATTTGGAGGTACTACGCGGTACATGCTTAAGAGTGTAAATAAAGAAAAGAAAAGAGGACCCAAAACGGATCCTTGAGAAACACCGGAAGTGACCGAGAGCCAATCGGAGAGCTGGCCGTCCAAGTCAACAACAGCTTGGAAGCGACCCGTGAGATAAGAGAAGATTAGTTTGAGAGCAAGATTGGAGAAACCTAATTTTCTAAGCTTGGTCAACAAAAGGAGATGACAGACAGTGTCGAAGGTCTTGCTAAAGTCAAAGAGAACGAGGATCAACACTTTACCAACATCAACACCGCGTTTGATATCGTGAAGCAGTCGCAACAGAGCGGACTGGGGGAAACCTCTGCGGTACCCCGACTACCGATTGTCAAGAGAGAGAGAGAGAGAGAGAGAGAGAGAGAGAGAGAGAGAAAGAATGCGAGTGCGAGAGCGAGGCCGAGAGGACAAGATGGCGAAAGGGCGAGAAGGCGAGAGGGCGAGAGAGCGAGAGAGCGAGAAAGCGAGAAGGCGAGAAAGCGAGAGAGCGAGAGGGCGAGAGGGCGAGAAAGCGAGAAAGCAAGAGAGCGAGAGGGCGAGAGGGCGAGAGGGCAAGAGAACGAAAGGGCGAGAGAGCGAGAGAGCGAGAGACCGAGAGGGCGAGAGAGCGAGAGGGCGAGAGAGCGAGAAGACGAGAGAGCGAGAGAGCAAGAGAGCGAGAGAGCGAGAGGGCGAGAGGGCGAGAGAGCGAGAGAGCAAGAGGGCGAGAGAGCGAGAGAGCGAGAGGGCGAGATGGCGAGAAGGCGAGAGAGCGATAGAGCGAGAGTGCGAGAGGGCGAAAGGGCGAGAGAGCGAGAAGGCGAGAGAGCGAGAGGGCGAGAGAGCGAGAGAGCGAAGGCGAGAGAGCGAGAGGGCGAAAGGGCAAGAGAGCAAGAGGACGAGGACGAGAGGGCGAGAGGGCGAGAGAGCGAGAGAGCGAGAGAACGAGAGAGCGAGAGAACGAGAGAGCGAGAGAGCGAGAGAGCAAGAGAGAGAGAGAGAGAGAGATTGATTGATTGATTGATTGATTGGTTTTATTTATGCCATAGTCAAGACTTTAGGCAAAATGGCAATTTACAGAAAGAAAAAAATATATATACACAAGAAGAGAAGGGAGAAAAAAATAAAATAAAATAAGGTAAAATAATATAACAATAAAAATGACAAATAATCAGAACAAAATTTGCGCGTTAAAGTAAAAGAATAATATGCGAACAAAAATACAACAAAATAGAAGCAAAAGCGAAAGTACAGATAACAAAATCACGCAATTACAGCAATTACTGCGGATGTGCCAGACAAGAGCAATGTGTTGACACTCATAAAGGGATAATAAACCGAAGAGGGAGGGAAGGGGCTACGGTGGGATCACAAGACGGAGCTCTGCTCATACGATAAAAGATAGTCGTATAGCTTTTGTTTGAAAGAGGTGATAGTCGATGACGAAGTAAGATCGACAGGAAGCGAGTTCCACAAGTAGGTCCCCGCAAGATGGAAAGACTTGCGATACGTCACAGTTCGATGGATAGGCACATGGAGAGAATGTGGTTGCACAAGACGAGACGATCGTCTGACAGAGGGATCAGGGTAAGAAAAGATCTCGGAGATGTAGTCAGGAGACAGACCGTGTGTAACTTTAAACATTTTGATATCCAGAAAATAAAGACGTCTGTTTTTGACCGAGAGCCATCCTAAACGATGACGCGAGGGCGTAATATGTTCATCACGTCTCAAGTTGAAGACAAAACGGATAGCACAGTTTATGAGTCTCTGGAGCTTTGTATTGAGCTCGTCAGACACGTCGTTGTAAACAAGAGAGCAGTAATCAAGCAAGAGCCACACCAAGGTGGTGACGAGTTTAATACGCAGATTAAGGGATAGAGAGTTCTTGTGGAATTTTAGTTTATAGAGTGTGTAGTGGACCCTTCTTGATATATGCGAGACGTGGCTTTCCCATGATAGGTCAAAGCGCATAATGACCCCCAACGTCCGCGCCTCAGTCACATAAGGAATGGAGGTGCTGTTGACGGAGATAGGAGGAAGTTGGTTAAGAGTGAGTTGACTAACCTGGCCTCTGCTTCCGAAGATCAAGACCCTTGATTTGGCTAGGTTAAGTGTAAGTCTGTTAGCAGCAGCAAACTCTACGATTATGCCGACATCGTATGCCACGAGCTGCAAGGCCGTATTAAGATGGCTGAGAAGGCATCTACGATAAATCTGGGTATCATCAGCGAAAATGATGCGTTCAGTGAATCTAAGAAAGGCACCGATGTCGTTGATGAATAGTGAAAAAAGAAGAGGGCCCAAGACGGATCCCTGGGGAACTCCCGAAGTGACCGAAAGCCAATCGAAGAGCACGCCTTCCGAGTCAGCGACAGCCTGAGAGCGACCAGTGAGGTAGGAAAAGATCAATTTGAGGGCAAGATCAGAGAATCCTAGTTTACGGAGCTTAGTTAACAGTAGAAAGTGACTGACTGTATCAAAGGCCTTGCTAAGTCAGTCAAAAAGGACAAGGATAAGCACCTCACCTAGGTCAACGCCATGTCTGATATCGTGGCATATCCGCACGAGGGCAGACTGTGTGGAGAAACCCCTACGGTATCCCGATTGCCTATCGTCCAGAAGATGGTGAGAATTGATAAAGTCGGAAATTTGGGTGTGTAGGGCCCTTTCAAACAACTTAGAAAGTTCACACAGATTGGCAATGGGCCTAGTGTCCGACGGAGAAGCCGGTGACTTTGTCTTGGACAAGGGACGAAGAATAGCCCGTTTCCATAAAGATGGAAAGTAGCCAAGGTTAAGACAACAATTAAAAAACGAAATGATAAGATTAACAATGTAAGGCATAGCCAAGGCGACAGGGTACAGTGGCAGGTGATCGCAACCCGAGGCGAGAGAAGCAGGAGGGGAGGAGGACATCAAGGAAGGGATATTATCGTTAGTAATGGGAGAAAAATTAAAAATCAGGTCGGACGGAGGAATGGATGAAATGATTTCAGAGAATTGAGAATGTAAACAAAGGGGAGAATGATTTGAAATGGAAGCGTAGTGAGCGTTTAGGAGATCAGGAGGAAAGAACGTGAGCGGTGAGGAAAAAGATGAGTCAATAAGGCCCAAATTGGCCAGTTCGCGCCACAGTCTGGAAGGATCAGAAACTGAGCTTAATCTCTCCAAGTTAAACTGCTGCCTAGCTCGTCTCAAATCAAGCGTTAATTCGTTCCTGTACAACCTGTATATGTTAAAATCAAGGATGTTGCCGGATCTACGGGCCGTGTTAAAGAGACGGTTGCGGTAACGAATCCTGCAAGCAAGGACATCAGTGAGCCAAGGCGCAGATGGTCGAGTTACACGAAAAGTGTTGATAGGCGCGTGGATATCCAAGCAAACAGTAAAGTTGCTCGTGATAGTGTTGAGAATGTTATCCAGGTCGGACTCGCCAGGACTACCAAGGCCAAAGTCGTCAGGAAATGACGTAGATAACATTGAGGTGAGAGAATGGACAAACTCATGCTCATCGAACCTTTTGAAGCAACGTCGGACCAAGGTGCGACTCTTAGCAGACGGGGGTCGGAAGGAGTAAGTCAACTCAATTAGATCGTGACCGTTGATAAAGGGAGCATAAGACTTACTAAATGATACAACTTTACTCAGGCTGTCGACAACAAAGACGTCGAGCCATGAGTCAGAAGATCGAGTGTGAAATGTGGCTTGAGACTCGACAATATATAGTGACAACTGTGAAACTACATCTCTGAGGTGATTAGATTCATAAGACGTGGTGAGGAGATTAGAATTAAGGTCGCCCGTGATGATGATGTTATTGTAGTTGTGTATGAGTGAGGTTAGAGTGTCAACAAACTTGCTAAGATTTTTACCCTTGGGTCGCCGATAGATAGATGTGAGAAGGAGCGGCTCACATGCATCGCCACGAACATCAAGGATGAGATATTCCGGTTCGTTTGAGAAAGCGGGAGGCGACAACGCCAGGACCCGCACGCACAATGAATCGTGGACATAGCACGCGACACCTCCCCCCTCCCTGCCCTCTCGATCAGCACGTAACAGGTAATAGCCAGGGATGCGAACCAAGTCATCTGAGATGTGAGAGTGAAGCCAGGTCTCAGTGATGGAGACGATATGATAAAACGTAGACTTGAGAAAGACCTGGATAGATTCGAGATGGGCAGGAAGGGAACAGGCGTTGAAGCAGGCGATCTTAAGGCAACCAGATGGAGCAGGAGGAGCAACGTCCGCCGCAGCCGGTCACTGCAGATTCGCCAGCGCAGCCTCAGAAGCTATACAAATCGGGGGCAAACCCTGGTCCTTACGGACAAGGATCTGACCGTCCCTGTGCCAGACGAATTTGAGAGACAGCTGTCTGGCTCTCGCTCTCGTGCGACGCAACAGGTCATAAGTGTCGGTCGGGAGGAGCTCATTCACATAAATGCGACCAGGAACGTTTTGCGAAAAGACCTCCTCGACAGACAGCCCGCGCTTACGACGCATAACACGGAAGATGTAATCGCGACGTTCTCTGGATTTTAATGCGACGATCACAGATCTATTTTTAGCGCTGAGCGGGGCATCGAGGAGATGACTGGGGCCCGGCGTCACACCGCGATCCGTGGGTGAACTCCCCGCCACATCGCGGGCCTCAAGAACGTCAGCAGAAAGACGAGATATATTGAGAGCATTGAAAACACGTTCGACGATCTCGTTAGATGTGAAAGAATAACTAGATGGAACACCAGAAATAATTAAATCGGATGTTCCTGAGACGCGCGATGGGGCGGGCGCGCTCTGACTTGGATACTGGGAGCAACACGGAGGCTGAGCAGACTCAGCCTCCAATGCGGTCCCTCTGTCACTGAGGTCGGCAGCAGTCTTGAGCAGCGTAGGCAGCTGTTCGAGTCTATGCGCAAAGTCGGCATTAATGGCTTCCTGACGTTCCACGAAAGCGGTGATCTTCTTGTCAGTCTCGTCGAACCTGGCGGTAAACTTCTTGTCAGACTCGTCCAACTTCCTAAGTATCGACTGGAGCAAGGCGTCAGTAGACGATTGCACTCCAGGGGGGGGGAACTCCAGCTCCCGGAGAAGCGCCACGAAGATCAGTGGGACGCTGTACCTGCGTGTCTCTGGGTGTGAGCGGCATAGTAGGCAATCGTGACTTACAGCAGTCGCGAGCAGCCTTTGTGACAAGGTACGCCTTAACACAACCCGGATGAAACACACGGAGACACTCAGGGCACGACTCAGCCAAGCCGGCGATTGACTTAGTGCACCTGTCGCACTTGCGCTGCATATGCACTGCAAGACACTGACAGGCGTCACCTCTCGATCAATTGTTGATAATCAAAATCGACACCCGGTAGGCAGCGCGCAGGTAAGCCAACACGTTGAAGGAACCACGAGGATAGACAGTGGTGCCACTCCAAACAACATGCACGCGCAAGAACAGGTGAGTGCAGAAGAGAGTAACTGAGGCAGCAGGCGCATGCGCAGACAAGGTCGCCGATGTCAACAAAATGGTTCTCTGAAATTATGATGGAATAAAGAGAAGCATTTGTCACGCAAATCCCAGAAGCAAGCGCTAGCACAACGGGAAATGAGAATAGCACGTGACAGGCAGCGAAAAACTAGCCCAAACCTGGAACAAGGGAGCCCGAAGGCAGCTTACAGCAGCAAAATATCCAAGTAAAAGCGAAAGCCGACACAACGGACGTGCACACTTTACTCACCCGTGAGAGAGAGAGAGAGAGAGAGAGAGAGAGAGAGAGAGAGAGAGAGAGAAAGAGAGAGAGAGAGAGAGAGCGAGTGCGAGTGCGAGTGCGAGTGCGAGAGCGAGAGCGAGAGCGAGGCCGAAAGGACAAGATGGCGAAAGAGCGAGAAGGCGAGAGGGCGAGAGGGCGAGAGAGCGAGAGAGTGAGAAAGCGAGAAGGCGAGAAAGCGATAGAGCGAGAGGGCGAGAGGGCAAGAAAGCGAGAAAGCAAGAGAGCGAGAGGGCGAGAGGGCGAGAGGGCAAGAGAACGAAAGGGCGAGAGAGCGAGAGAGCGAGAGGGCGAGAAGGCGAGAAGGCGAGAGAGCGATAGAGCGAGAGTGCGAGAGGGCGAAAGGGCGAAAGGGCGAGAGAGCGAGAAAGCGAGAGAGCGAGAGGGCGAGGGCGAGAGAGCGAGAGGGCGAGAGAGCGAGAGACCGAAAGAACGAGAGAACGAGAGAACAAGAGAACGAGAGAGCGAGAGAGCGAGAGAGCAAGAAAGAGAGAGAAAGAGAGAGAGAGAGAGATTTTTATTTACTTTTCGTAGAGTTCTTTTGGCTCGACTTCGTTAATATTATTGATGTGTGCGTAATCCGGTATGCGTTTGGCTCTCCTTTATGCACAAGGCTTCACGCGCCTACGATCTCGGTACGGAGCACTACGTCGTTCCCGATTAAACACCCTCGCGACACTTTGTATGCTTATTTCGACAATTTTATGCTATCTCTTAGTGAACATTTGCTGAAAAACAATTAATTTGTTTTAATCTTTATTTACTTAGCAACGATGAAAATCAGTATTAATAACTTGAAGTTGTAATCAAATGTGTAAAGCCCGATTAACGATGTCATGTAAACGTAGTCATAATGAATTTAATCTGATTATTATTACTTATTATTACTTATTACCTATTATTACTTATTATTACTTTATCACAAAATTTGCAGTAGTTACAACAAAAATGGACATTTCTCCAAAAATTAAAAAATTAAAAAAAATAACTTTTCTTTAATAATAACTTTTGCAAATATTTAATAATTTCCAGAATCCGAACATTTTAATTTACGTTATATTAAAAAAAAACATTTATTTGTGTATGTATACATACCTCTTGCATGTGCTCTTTTGATCCAATTTTCTTGAATATTTCTGCCAATTGCTGACAATTTGACTTGGACAAGTGTTTTGGTGTCCTTCCCACATTATTTGATTTTGGCGTCACCTTAGCTGTGGCATTAATCTCATCTGACTTAAGACTCTATTGAGATAAATGTTATTAATTAATTCCTGATTTATATAATTGAACATATCTACACGTAGTAATATTAATATCTAATATAAACGATACAATTACTTCAATATTTAAAAAAATTATGTATATAATTATACGAAACTAACCGCGATTAATCTGATTAAGTAAACTTGTAATTCAGATTCATTCGTATTGTTTATTAGCGTCAAGTGATGTTGTATCGAACTGCTTTTCACTCTAGTCATACTATGAAGAACTGTCTTGATTGTCCGCAGCGGAGTGTTGGACTTTCGTTTCTTCCACCATGTAGTAGGATAGTCATATAAAAATAACATATATAATACATATAATGTTGTCGCACTGAAATATTAATTTAAGACATAGAACAGCGCAATTAAAACGTTTACTGACTTATTAGTAACTCATGTTAATTGCAAAATGTGCACAATAGTAATCTTTCTTATTGCATTCTCATTTACTTGAATAAGATGAGAAATTGCATTACTTTAAGGAAACGATGCACTTCCAAGAGTATTGTATCGTAATCAAAATCAGCGGCCTAATTTGACATTGTTTTCACTATTTTCCAGAAGCATTTCATCACCAACTTTTCATATTTCGAGGAAACATTTAATTCAGCGCAGGAATGAAGCAGCTTGATCAATACACTGAAAACAAACGTAATAAAATAGAAATAAAAAATTAAAATAAACAATATCACGTTATTATTTCTCTTCTAAAATCGTACCATATAATGGTGGTATGATTAGAATTGTCAATAATTTTCACCATGATGTTATTGATCACTCTGTAATACGCTGCAGCCTGATGCAAATACTGCAACCTGTTTTCGGCCAACAAACTTATTATCTGATCTACTAATTTCTTCAAATGCATGAAAGGAACATTCTTCCCGAGAAATCCACTGTCATAAAACTGGAAAAAAAGTTTTAAATAAAAAAAAATTCAAGATTTTTTTAAATCGCTAATTAAAATTTTTTATGCAAGCCTAATTTAAACCTTGTATATGAAAATTTCTTATACAGAATATTTTTCGAAAATTTCAAATACTTTTAACACATTCGAACGTCAAGAGAAAAATACAAACGTTTTCTATTGCATTCATGGACTGAACATCGGTCTCAAGACTCTAATAAGTTAAATTAAATAAATTCGATATCGGAACGATACCAGAATATCACATTGCCAATATCAAATTGTATATATTATGTAAGTACTGAGCGACATATCTAGATGAAAAACCTATCCAGAGCAATAATTAACATATGAGCCGCGCGTTATCCAGTCTAATATTGGAACATTAAACATTAACGAGTAACCAAGGTATACTATACGGTACATCTAAAGTACTACCACATAAATTAAGAGTTTGGTATAAAAATGAGGCATAATTTCACAATTAGGAACGTTTTCTAATGCTACTCCTCTATCTCTCAATTAATGTATCCGTATATCAAACATGACAATGTAATTCTCATCATTAAACTAAATCATGCATAAATATTAATATTGTGCCTTCAAATATATATGTTTAAAGAGAATAACGATTTCTTAAACAACTACTGTATTCTTATGTCGGTAGCAAACAGTCTTAACAACGAGCGTAGACTAATCATACCGCGTTCCATAATCGTGTAGCCCTTGCGTTGGTATGTATTATGTTACGTGCTAGGAATTAATAGCTCTCATTAGATGTAACGTAGCAACGTTAGTAGCGATTGACAATTGACGACAACGCAACGCAGTTGCTCAGCCACTGTACCGTTAACCAGAGCTTCTTTAGGCTTATTGCTCTGCTGCATACGAGGAGGATGAGACCGATGTTCTCTTTGGCCTTTAGGTTCCTGCGAACTGTTGTTAAACATGACGTCGTTAGAGTACAAATGTAGATATTTACATTAATAAGAAAATATTCAATTTTTTAATGTTTTGTTCAATTGTATTATGTATGCACTTAATTAGAATAATAAATTTCTTTCGCCAGTATAGTTGGCTCACAGTTTTTCAATGTTCATATCGGAAAGACGTTATATATATTGCCAGTCAGGTCGATTTAAATCACTTAATTAGACATACGTTATACATCTTCGGTTCCACCAGGAGAAACCAAACGTATGTTAAATAATTACGACAAAATTATGTAAATATCTATACATTCGTACTGTAAGAACGTCATGTTTAACAACAGTTCGCAAGGACCTAAAAGCCAAAGAGAACATCGGTCTCGTCCTCTTCGTATGCAACAGAACAATAAACCTAAAGAAAGTCTGGTTCACAGTACAGTAACTGAGCAACTACGTTGCATTGTCGCCAATCGCAAATCGCTACTAACGTTGCTACATTACATCTGATGAGAGCTATTAACTCCCAGCACGTAACATGATACATACCGACAGAAAGTTTCTTCAACACCGCACCAATGTTAATTTCTGCGTCCTTAGCAAACATCTTCGGTTTCTTGAAAGGAATAGCCACGCCACCTTTAACGGTTTCCCACTTTCTTTTGCCATCATCTTCGTCACGTTTCTTTTCTCGTTCTTTTTCTTTGCGTTCTTTACGTTGCTCTTTCGTCTTCGCTCCTTGTTCTCCTCCTAGGCTAAAGCCCTATGTAAAAAAAACATTATGGTGTTATATAATATATCATGCTTCATATTATCGGCGTTTTAAATATAAAATATTTTGCGTCTTACCTGTTATCAGAGCGGCGAGACCTTTAGCGTAAAATCGACAATACATCGCCCCCAAGCATCCATACATGGACGTGGCTGTGAAGTTCAACGCCATTTGCCTGATATGATAATCCATTTTCTGTTCCGGCAATAGATTCGGCGCTTTCATGACTTGCTTGATCTGCTGTCTATTTTTGACTACGTTGTGACTCTCCGTCGGGATCATACCTGACTCCAGATTTAACTCAAGAATATTTACGTGCTGCACTGTATAAATTATGTTTTAGTCCAGATATTTACTTCATGAATAAAAAATAAATATATAAAAATATATTCAGATCTCACTTTTATCGAGGTTAATATTAATAATAATATTAACCTCGCGACACGACGCGGGTCGATTAACCTCGCGACACGACGCGAGCTGTCACATCATGACACACACGACGCACTACACGCACGAAACTCGCCACACTCCGCGATGACAGTCCCTCACGGGATGAAGCAAGCTCGCGGCGCGGCAATCAATCGAGATAGCCAATCGGCATCGCGGAAAAGAGGCTTCAATTTTACGATACAAACGAAATTCACTCAGGTAACACGCCTTTTTTAAAAGTGGACTAGAACAACACAGGCGCGCGCTACGCGCGCGCTTTTATTTTATTTCACGAATAGAACACAGGCGCGCGCTACGCGCGCGCATTAATTTTATTTCACGAATATACAACTATACATTTTTTACATTTTTATTAGAAGTGGAGAGGTAAGTCGCTAATATCGATAGGTCCTCTAAAGCAACACCTTTCTATTTCTCGAAAACTATACACCGTACATTATTAATGCTGATAAGGACATAATTTACTTATATACGTAAAGACGTAAAAACCCATACTTCATACATTTATTGATTTTTATATATAAAATTTGCTAAAAACGAAACATTCAAAAGCAATTATTAACAATATAATTTACCCAAATTTTTTTTACTAATTGTATACGGTTCAAATAATAGTAAATATGTATATTATTAATAATATCAGATCATTTTACATGTTTGTAACGTCTTGAAGCTATTTAAATTTATCTTTTTTTCTTATTTTTCTTATAATGCAGTTTTATATTTAAATATAAAATTGAGATGCAACGTAAATTGGCATACTTATTAATAAAACGGATTATAAGGTAGTAAAAATCAAATAGAATAGAATAAAAAACACAGCACAAGAAGATTTTGCTGCGAAATTATGAGATAAATTTACTGGCATGCTGTCGGCATACTGCCAATATTATGCTATGTGGGGTAAAGCAATTGTGAAGCAACACACAGTAACAAACTACGAAGGTAGAAAACGAAAGGTTTCGAGTTTAAATCCTGATCGGGTCTGTTAATTTTTCCGTTTACCTCTCTCGCTGTCCAAAATTTCCTTCCGTATCTTTCCTCCACCCTCACTATACTCCTTGTTTTCTCGTATATTTCCATGATCCTCTTTCCCAACTTCTCACTCACCCCTGGTTTTTTCAGACATTTTCCCAAAACCCTCCTGTTCACTGAATCAAATGCCGCCCTTGGATCTACAAAAGCAGCCACTACCTTCTTTTTCTTCTATAATCGCTTCCCTATCGCATAATTCAGTGTGTAAATGTGTAAATGTGTAAACCTTTTCCTTTTCATATATACTCTCCCATAACGCCTTTCTTAAACCACTTCCCCCATAACTTTACACTTCATTTCCTATCTCGTCCTCTCCCGCCGCTTTACCTTTTTTTCAGCCCTTTCAGTATTCTCTCTACTTCCTCCTATCCTATCTCCTTCTCTTTCTCCACTTCCCCCTCCCATCCCTGCTCTCCCAACTTTTCTTCTCCTAGCCTTTGCTTGTATTCCGTTCCTTCTAACATTTTCCTAAAGTATTTATCCCACCCCTCTAATGTTATCTCTTTATTAATTTCTACCCTTCTTCTCCTTTCCTTGTTTATTACTTCCCACACCTGTTTCTCTGTTCTCGCCTCTCTTGCCTCTTTCAGCAAATTTCTCTTTTTTCTTCCTTTTTCCTCACACTTTTTTTATACTTCTTTCTTCTCTTATGATCTTTGTGTTTCTTTTCTTTTCCAGTCTCTTAATAATTATTTTATCTCCTCCCTCTTCTTCCTACAGTCCCCATCCCACCCTTTCCTTCTGCCCCTCTTTTTACTCTTCTCACCCTGACTTTTCGTTTAATTCTTTTTGTCAACTTTTCGACCTTTTTATCTATTGCCCTCCTACCTATTTTTACCTCTTCCGTCCTTTTTCAAAACTCCTCTCTTGCCTCTTCCGACCAGTTCGTCTTTTCCACCCACCTCTCTTCCTCCGCTATTGTCCCTCTCCTCTCACCACCACCCCCTTTGTCCAACCGTACTGCTATTGATTGGTGATTTGAATCTACCTCACACCTCACCTCTAAACTTGTCACTTTTTCTCAAGCTTTTTTATCTCCTATTGCGTAATTGATCACTGTTTCCCCACTTTCTCCTGTAAAAGTCACCTCCCCCTCCTTATCTCCCTCCTTTGCTCCGTTCATACGTTCCCACCCTTCCTCTTCCATCCATTTAATCAGCTCTTTCTTCTATCTATTTATCATTTTTTCTTTCGATTTTTTTTCAGCTCCCTCTTCTCCATCCTTCAGCGCTCCTTTTTCTCCTGTTCTTGCATTAATCACCCCCACTATCTATCTTTCCTCTCTCCCTTCCTCCTCTTTTACCGATTTTATCTTACCCATTATCTTGTCCAAGTTGCCGCTTACGTAAATTGTTGCCAATCTCCATTTTTCTTTCTTCCATCTTACTTCTTTAATCATTAAACCTTCTTCCTCTACCCATTCTTCTTCCTCTTCTAACCCTTCTCTGACTTCCATCATTATTCCACCTATTGCTCTTCTTTTTCTTCCAAGTCTTTCTTTCTCTGCACCCTGTATACTCCAGTTGAACTTCTTTGGCACCCTATTCTTTATCTTCTCCCATTCCTCCTGTTTCAGCCACGTCTCCACCAACTCCATGACATCCCACTTTTTTATCTTTTCCCAAAACTTTTCCTGTTTTTCCTTCACTCCTGCTACGTTCCAAAAGCCTATCTTTAGGCTTCCTTCCTGTTCCTTCCTTTCTTCCTCCCTCCTTAATTCCTTTCTTCCTCTTTCTCTTTTTCACTCCTCTTTTTCCTCTTTTTCACTCTTTTCTACTTTTCTCATTTTACTCTCTCTGACTCCTTTCCCCCTTCCCCTCAGCCTCACTATACTCCCTTTTTTCCTACTCTCCCTCTTCTCTCCGCCCTACCCTCCCATCGTTTTTCCTCCCTTCTCACTATTCTCCCTTTTCATTTTTCCGTCTCCCTCTTTTTCACTCTTTCTCTCTTCCTCTGTTCTTATTTCTCCCTCCTCCTTCTTCTTGTTCCTTTTTCTCATTTCCTCTTCCATATGTCATGACTTCTTTTTCCTCATCCCAACTCCACCACATCCCCTTTATCGAAATCTTTCCATACTTTATCCAAGCTTTCCTCCTATTCTTTCTCTCTTTCTCAGCTATCTTCTCCAGGCTCCATTACATTTTTCTTTCCTTCAAAATCATGTCATCCTTTATTCTTTCCATCCTCCCTTTCCACACATTCTTTCTCTGTATTACCTCTCTTTTTCTTACTCTATCTTTTAAACTAACTAAAACTATCTTCTTCTCTTGCCCCGTCTTTCTTCCTATCTCTTTTACTTCTTTTATCCCTTCCTCCTTTCTCATCTCTAGCCATAGCTTCTCTACCGCGTCCTTTAGCCTTCACTCCTCCACCTCCACCTTTTTCATTACTACATTGTTCCTCCTTCTGTCTCTCTCTTGTAACTCTCTCCACATTTCTAGCTCTCTTACCTTCGCTTCCATTGCTTTATCTCTTTTTTCTATCTTCCATTTTCCATTCTCCAATCTCTCTCCTTCTCTATACTATCCAGCCTTCCTTTCAACTCTCCTATCTCCTTCAATTCCTCCCTTTCCTTTTGCCATTTCACCTCTCTCTCCTCCCCATGCGCCCTCATCTTCCGAATTTCATCTCTTATCATTTTTCTCTCTTTCTTGCTTTCTACTTTCTACCCCTTGCTCTTTCTGTTCTTTCTTTAATTCCCATATTTTTTCCATCATTTTACTCATTATCTTTATTATCTGTTCTTTCCCCTCTGGCGATATCACCATTTTCCTATTCCTTCTAAACGCCTCTTTCTCTTTCCTCTTCCCCCTTCCGCTCTTTTTTTTTTAAATAATCATCTATACTCGCCTCACTAAATAAACTTGCACTTCTCTCTCTCTTCTTGTGCTAGCCACCTTACCTCTCCTACTTGTCATCTTTTTGAGCTCCTTCTTCGCTTTATCCTTCCTGGTAATTTTTCAATTTTTTCATTCTTACTCACTCGCTCTCTCCTTCTACTTCATTTTGTTTTATTTTGTTTGATTCACTCTCAGTTACGTTCTTTCACTACTATCTTTATGTAGTCTCCTTCTACTATTTTTATATAGTTTCCAACATTCACATCCATTCTGCATTATTTTTCTAATTTTACTGCATTTTACTGCTTTATCTTCTCTCATTCTTTCTTATTTTTACTTGTTTTCACTCCATAATGCTTCATTTTCGCTCATTGTCTTCTCTTTATTTCTCTTATTTTTTTTTATCTTTTCTGATTCTCTTTGATTTTTGTTCATGTCCTATTATTCAATTTTATCCTCATCTATTCCCTTAAATTCATATCCTGTCGTCTTAATTTTGTCTCTTTTTGCATTTTGCAGCCATTTTTTCTTATTCTCACTAATTCTCTCTCTCTCTTGCTCTCTTTCTTCCTCTTCTCTCACTCTCTCCCCTTCTGCTCTCCCCCCTCTCTTTCTCTTTCTCTTCTGTCTTACATTTTTTGCTCTTGTTTATATCATGTGTATCTTTGTATTATTCATTACTTGCCTAAAGTCTGTGACTATGGCATAAAATAAACCAATCAATCTGTTTGAAGTTGAAAGAGAGAGAGAGAGAAATTGTGTTATTCTTTTTTGCGGCCATCAGTGTCGATTGTAATCTGATAGGTCAAGCCGCGCGTTCTACGTAGTTCATGGAAAAAGCGCGCGAGCGGCGCCGACAACACTGCGTCCCAGGCGGCGAGGCACGTGTTCACCGCGCATGCTTGAGCATGTTGGGAGGGGCGCGCAGCCCGGCCGAGCGAGCATATTCGTCTCGCAGATCTCGTGCGTGAAACATCGTGCGTTATACATAAATTCGAGTCGCATAATTGCATCATCTTTTCGCAGTTAAGTCGTAAAGTATTTGAGATCGGCCTATTCGTGTGCGATAAGTAAGATAATTGTGAAACATATACGGATCGGAAAAGGACAACAGCGATTGTCACTGAGAGGAAGCCAGCGAGATACATCCTGGCGAGCCATGCCGGCACGTGGAAGGTTCGAGGAAGGCAGCCATTTTGTGGAACGTTCGAGGAATCCTGTTCAAGCTGAATACGAGCCGCTACTTATACATCGAGAGGAAATTTGTCTGTGGCGTGTTCTGTAAGACTAGCTCTAATTATTCATCTGTTTTGCTCACAAGGTAACTAATTATTTCACAATCGAAGGTAGAGACGTTAGATATTCGTCTAACGTTACGTTAGGAATCCTGATCAAAGGATCCTATGTTCATCTGAGGAGGGTTATCCTTGTTATTCTGGGGAAAGTTATCCTTGTTATTCTAAGGAAATATAATAAGTTTCTCGTGGTGAGAGGAAAACCTTCTCTCTTATTTCAGGTTTGTGCACAATTCATTTCGAGTCAATTTTATAACAATGAGCTCAGTTTAAAGTAAAGTAAATAATTAATTGTTCGGTTGCAACCATTTTCATGACAAGTAAAAAACTTTAATTCTTCTTTGTGCGATTGTTTCTTTCTCATTAATTAGACAATATCTCTTGTTAATTTGCGAGCTATGTGTACTTTTCTTTGTATTACATATGAAATGAGAATACGTTCATTGCGGATTATATTAATCGTTTCTTGCGTTGTGATAAAACTATCTAGTGACTAATTCCGTGCGTTACTATAAAAAGTTACTTCTCAATAACTTGATAATTATTCTACTAAGTATTTTGCGAATTCTGACTTATTGAATGTTATGTTCATGCTAAGGTGAATTAATGTGTCAATCAAAGACTGCCTAGTACAAGATTTAGTCTAGTAAATTCAGTGAGAAACTTATCGCTTGTGTTTCTGTTGTTGTTCATGTCGTGAATATAGCTTATGTTGTAGTAATCGCTCATAATATAGTATAATGCTTTGCAGAGACTTCGACACTTATTTAGTAATACTCAATCAGTATTAACATTACAAATAACATCCCTGAATAGACTGATGATAATAATTCGTTACTTAAAATAAAAGATTGATGCATTATTTCCCAGATTATATAAATTCTATCTGAAGTGAGATTCTTGTATTAATTGATTTATGTTTATGTTTCAAACGATCCTTTCTTTAGAGAAGAACAACTAATTCTAAGCTTGACTACGTCAAAAGAAATTATACGAGAACCTACTATGACAATTCTTACAGTAAAGATTTTATATGATAAAGAAATACCTCAGTAAAACCTCAAAGTATATTATGATACATATTTAAAGAAAGGACTGTTCTATAATAACCATTTATTTGTTTCTTTTATGTGTTTTATACATTTATTGTATTTCTACAGTATTTTATATGATTTATGTAATAATTGGTTCACGAATGCTGGGAAGGTTTTCGGGCAGTTTTCCTTCTCCTATGCAACAAATGTTGGTATTCTTTGTATAGTTCTGCCCAATCTAGCCATTTCAAATTACATAAATTACTAAACGCAATCTCTCTCTCAATACACGGATTCTTATTATTTGTTCCTTCCTCATCTAATACTAGAGTTCAGGCTTGTGCGCGAGCTTGTCCAAACACAATCAATCAATCAATCAATCTCTCTCTCTGTCTCCCTCTCTCTCTGTCTCTCTGTCTCTCTGTCTCCCTCTTCCTCTCTCTCCTTTTTTCTGTTTTTTGGCTCTTTTTTTCCTTTTTTTTCTTTCTTCTGTTGTTTTTTAATTTTATGATACCTTAATCATAAATAAAAAAAAATCATATATTATACATAAAACACGCTGTAGCCATCTTCATCGTTGATGTAATCATGATTTATAGCATCAGTTTTATCAATTTAAAAATGTAAAGAAACACATTTGCTTTTTCTTGTCATGCGATGAGTCAACGTAAAAAAACTTTTTTTTTAATAAGACGGCTTTTAAAAAAATTAAAACAAATAAAAAATAAAAAAATTAACAAATAAAAAAGCTCTCAAATATATGAAATAATACTTTTAAAAATTTCTTTCAATTTTTTGAAGTCGGCGCCAAATTAATGATATTTTTAATAGCATTTTTCATTGGCAGTGCGCACTCAGTGCACATTAAAGCCGTTGTACACTAATTTAATCTCTAATATTTAAAGTAAAATGCAAATATTTCGACTCTCTGATAAAATACCTAATACATATTTTACCAAATAGTATTGTTGAGAATTATTTGCTTCCCGTGCAATGCCATGGATGAGCGAATGCGTGTGAGTGTGCGTGGAGCTAAATTTCGGTAGTCGGGCGCGAGGGAGCAAAGTCCAGTTTCCCTCACCTCACGTTTTTCGCGCGTTCCGCGACATCGCCGGCCTGCGACAAGCGTCGCCCTTCTCACTGTACGTGCGAACCTTGACGCGAGAGAGTCAACACAATAAAGGCATACGTATTATTAGTGTCGAGAATTCTTTTTAATCCAGTCCCGCTGTTGTTATACTGTATTAACAACAAGTATAATAAAGAATATTGAAGATTTCGTGACTTAACCCATTCATATTAAACATACTTTACGTTGATTTGTGTGTACGACGGCTTTAATGTGCATTGAGTGCGCACCAGTTCTGCAAAAAAAAAGCACTAAGTATTACTTTCAATTTTTTGAAGGCAACGTCAAATTGATTTAGTAATTATTAATTTGGCGCCGACTTCAAAAAATTGAAAAAATACTTTAAAATATTATTAATTTGGCGCCGACTTCAATACATTAAAAAAAATTCTTAAAATTCCTCTCATACTTTTTTTAAAGTTTCTTTATTTTTTTATTTTTTTTATTTTTTTTTCAGTTTTTTTGAAATCCTTTTATTTAAAAAAAAATTTTTTTCTTAATTCATACTTCTTTAGTGCGTTATTCAATTGATACGAATTAAAAATAATAATTTATTATTTGTTTGTAATTAATGTAATTATTAAGTATGCATAATTTCCTTACTGTTCCGTACCCTGATGTTCTAACGCGATGTTTTATGAACTAAAACTTTCCGGAGCAACGATTGCTCTACAGTGAAAACCGCATTCATACAGTAGTTTCAGAAAAAATCGTAGACATATCCACGTACATCATACTCACCGAATTGAGAACCTCATTTTTGAAGTTGGTTAAAAATAAATTATATTTAATTTTTTATTATGAAATTAAATTTTACACGTGACTGTTATGTCACATAGAAATTGATATATCAATCTATTTAAAAAAATTGAAGAAACAATTAAAATTTTAAAAATTGCTCAAAAATTTAAAAAAATATAGAACAGTTCAAAAGAACTAAAAAATAAAAAAAATTAAAAAAAATAAGAAAGCTTTATTTTTTTTTACTTTTTAGAGTTTTTTTGAAATTGGTTCTATAAAAATTTTTTTTTATTTATACTTTTTTTTTAGTGCTTCACATTTATTTAATATAATTAAAAAATAATATATAATTTTTTTTAAATATATATCTTTTTCTTTCTGCACTTTTTCAATCAGTATCTCCAATATTTTTGCAATATTTTGACTATACAGAGTAATTTCATCTGTTTTTGTTATATATAAAATTTTATTGCATTGTCTCGTATATTCTCCTTTGGTTTTAGTCTGTGTAATTCCTTACCTGTTGTCGTAATTATCCCACCTTTAGTCATTCCTCTTATAGTTTTAAAAATTATTGGTGTGTAGTTCCATGTATGTTTACTTAAGCTGCGATCCATTTAACATTACAAATGCTCTTCGAAGTATTCCTCTTCTCTTTTTTTTCAGTGAAGAAAAACGAAGAAGATGAAGAACGCCTCAAAGCATTTGTAGCATCAAATGGACCATAGCCTTATCATCTTGTTCTTAATCTTCTACATTTCTTAACGTTTGACATTCGACAACTGTACTTATGTTATATGTACATACATACATACATACATCCATACAGGTGTTTCCTAATAAGTGGGAAATATTGTAGTGGTAGATTCAGGACACGAAAACAATGAAAAAATATAAACATATGTCTTATTTGACCTTATTTCCGAGTTATGACCATTTCTGTGCTCCAGTAATTTACAGCTGCTTACATTCGTAGAAAGTGATTGAAATGGTCATATTTGGTTTGTATTTGTAAACAGTACTCAATATCTGCAGAATATTTCCCGACCTCGTTGATTTTATACATTCTATTACCCAAGCAGCATTTTGACGTCCGCCCGACGTTAAGATAAACACACTTAACGTTGGTATCCAACGTTTTCGCTACGTCGTTGCAACCCTCTTTTGCACTACGTTGGGGAATCAAATTTAGGTTGTACCAACGTTGGAATCCGACTTATATAAGTTAAATTGAGGTTACATTTTTTCCACCAGTTTTAACGTTGGTATGTAAAAATTTTGTACTCTCTGCTAGACCTGAGGTTATTTTTTCACAACGTACATTTTAGGTGTAGTTTTCGTGCTTCCATTCAAACCATATGACGGCATTGGTGTAATAAATGTATCATAATACGTACTTATCAATTTGGCACAAATAAAATGGCTTTATAGAAAAAATATAGTTTGCGCAGTCTTTGATACTATTGTAATTTTGCCATAAATACACGAACCCAGCACTGAAATTGTATAACAAAACTCACTTTATTGATAAATGTGGAAATGATAAGTCGAAATTAGACGAATCCTTTCTAAAATATTCCAATTTACTAAATATTCTAATAAATAACTAAAATTTTCCAAAGTGTAGATTTTAATTTTTTTTCATCAAAATTACTTTTAAGATAAATATGTTGTCAAAACCTTAACAACAGATATTATATAAATGCTTTAACGTGTTAATAAAATGCGTTAAAAAATATAAATCTAAATATACTGGAAAATGGCGGATTATTTGCCTTCTTCTTTGAGGAATGAAAATGGCGAAGTCAGCGTTCCACACTATATCAAACTTTACGTAGTAAAAGGTGCGATAACGTCTACTAAAATTTGTCTTTTCGTATAAAATAATTAACTTTTTCAGACTTTTCCAAACTAAGTTGTATACCACTGTAGGCAAACGTGTACCTATATTGACTAAAAGTCTTAACAAGGTCGCCAAACTGACTTAACATGTCGATAAAGTATCACGTAGTTGAAAATTCTATACTAGATTTGCGAATGAGTTGTATATCTTAACCAAATCCGACCTATGGAATACCATCTGTATGGTGATCTAGAGCATGGTTATGGCAGCCGTGCAGCCGAGCGAACGCGCTTTCGAGCTGTGAACCGCGCGGCGCGCGCGCGTTGTTTCCCGACGACGCGATGATAACCGCGTGAGATAAGATAGACCGGTTCGGCCGTGGATCGTCAACAGTCGTCGCATAGTCCTCGTAGCTCACGCACGACGCCGCGAATTGCCGTCGACGATGCCCGCTTGATGCAGCAGTAATCTGCTCTACATTCATTTAGGCAGAATTTGTTACCATTTCTCGCGATTTCTTAACGTCAGTCAGAAATGACCACAGGCGACGTTTTACAACGTTAGCGTTTTACAACGTTTGATAACAAAACGTTGGTTTACGTTGGGACGTACGTATTAAAGTCGCTCGAAAAGTGTAGTGCAGAGTATAACGTCAGGCGAACGTTAAATATCTTAACGTCGGGTAATAGGACTTAAACTGTTTCGACGTTGACGTTGGGAAAGTGATAAAAAAAAGCACGTCGTACGTTTAACGTTTAGACAACGTCCAAAAAACGTTAGTACGTATAAGTTACCGTTTATAACTTTCTTGAACCGCTTACAACGTTGTGATTAGTAGAAAAGTAGTCCTTAGTCGGAAAGTTAACCGAAAAATGCTGCTTGGGTAAGTAAATGCAAGTAAATTATTAAATGCTTCTAGCAAGAAAATAACGTTTCTAAACTCTTAACGAACTCTCGCGAACGCGCACGTAAACGTCAAACAAACATTCATGAAGATTTTTCTTATTTTAACTTCTTATTTTTGCTTGGAAAATAATTCCCGAATGAGTTAATGTATCAACCTCTGGTTTGAGCCAAAATTTTTCTTATTTTATGCTCTTTCTAACGATATACAATATAAAAGGTTCCATTTGAAATTTTTAAGGATTTGG
>NW_027509798.1:580846-658346 GCF_048541705.1 Temnothorax americanus | reverse complement strand
TATATTGGCCCCACTACCTATTTCTACCTCCTCCGTTCTTCTTCTAAACTTCTCTCTTGCCTCTTCCGACCAGTCCGTCTCTTCCACCCACCTTTCTTCCTCCGCTATTGTCCCTCTTCTCTCACCACCACCCCCTTTGTCCACCCGTACTGCTACTGATTGGTGATCCGAATCTACCTCACACCCCACCTCCAATCTTGTCACTCTTTCTCAAACATTCCTATCTTCCTTCGCGTAATTGATCACTGTTTCCCCTCTTTCTCCTGTAAATTCACCCCTCCTTCTCATCTCCCTCCTATGCTCTATTCATAATTCTCCACCCTTCTTCTTCAACCCATCAAATCAGCCCTTCCCCCTGCCTATTTATCATTTTATCTTTCGATTTTCTTTCAACTCCCTCTTCTCCATCCTCCAGCGCAACTTTCTCCCCTGTTCTCGCATTTAAATCGCCCCCCACTATCCATCTTTTTTTCTTTTTTCCTCCTCCTTCACCAATTTTATCTTACTCATTATCATAAATTGCTGTTTACGTAAACTATTGCCAATCTCCATTTCTCCTTCTTCCATCTTACTTCTCTAATCATTAAACCCTCCTCTTTTATCCATTCTTCTTTCCCTTCTAACACCTTTCTGACTCCCATCATTATCCCATCTATTGCTTTTCCTCTTCTTCCAACTCTTTTTTTCTTTACACCCTGTATCCTCCAGTTGAATTCCTTTGGCACGTTATTCTTCATCTTCTCTCGTTCCTCCTATTTCAGCCATGTTTCCACCAACCCCACGACATCCTACTTTTTTATCCTTTCCAAAAACCCTTCCTGTTTTTCCTCCACTCCCGCTACATCTCAAAAGCCTATCTTTGGGCTTCCTTCCTGTTCCTTCTCTTCCTCCTCTCTCCTGCATTCCTTTCTTCCTCCTCTCCTTCTTTTTCCTCTCTTTCACTCCTTTTTACTTTCCACACTCTACTCTCTCTGACTCCTTTCCCTCTTCCCCTCAGCCTCACCACACTCTCTTCCTCCCTACTCTCCCTCTCCTCCCTCTTTTCTCCGCCCACCCCTCTCATTGTTTCTCCTTCCTCCTCACTACCTTTACATTTCATTTTTCCGTCACCCTCTTTTCTACTCTTTCCCTTCTCTTCTCTTCCTCTTTCTTTTTCCCTTCCATCTCTCAGGACTTTTTTTTTCCTCATCTCAACTTCACCTTTTCCCCTCTATCCAAATCTTTCCGTATTTTACCTAATCTCTTCTTCTATTTCTTCTCTCCTTCTCAGCTATCCTTTCCAGGCTCCATTGCATTTTTTTTTGATGCTTTCCTTCAAGGTCATGTCATTCTTTATTTCTTCCATCTTCCCTTTCAACACATTCTTCTTCTGCATTACCTCTTTTTTATTATACTCTATCTTTTAACCTAACTAAAACCATCTTCTTTTTCCCCGTCTTTCTCTTTTGCCTCTTTTATTCCTCCCTCCTCCCCCATCTCTAGCCATAACTTTTCTACCGCTTTCTTTTGCCTTCCCTCCTCTACCTCCACTCCTTTCACTACTACATTGTTCCTCCTTCTGTCTTTCTTTTCTAACTCTCTCCACCTTTCTAGCTCTCTTACTTTTGCTTCTATTGCTTTATCTCTTTTTCCTATCTCCCACTTTCCTTCCTCTTTCACTTCTCCTTGCCCTTTCTTTCTCCCATCTCTCCATCTCTTAATATATTTAAATTTATATATTAGTTAACTTCTTTATATACACTACCGCTCACACACATTAATTTCAATATACCCCTATATTTGTTAATTTCTCTGTAAAGGATGAACATGATACATATGTTTTGTACAGAAATGAATACATTTGCTGTTATAAACACTTGCATGCATTGCATTTTTATATATTATTTATATACAAATGTCATGCATGCAAGTGAAATGTTTATAACAGCAAGTGCATTCATTTCTGTGCAAAACACGTATCATAATATTCATCCTTTACAGAGAAATCAACGAATCTGTTGTATACTGAAATTAATGTGTGTGAGCGATAGTGTATATAAAAAAATTAACTAATATATAAATTTAAATATATTTGCAATATAATAAATATTTTTATAATATATTATACCTTTCTCTATATTGTTCCTTCTCTTCTCCTTCTTTCTTCTTTTTCTATCCCTATATCTTTCTTTCGTCTTAAAATACTTTTTACTTTTTTATAAACAGCTTAAGGTATACGATAAATAATACTATAAAAGCTACATTTGAATGGAACGGTAATAATTTACACATCCTACCTTATAATAGCGTAATAAATGTAAACTATTCATAGGAATAAATGTGATAGTATTTATGAAATAAAATTAAGTATGAAATATATACATTTAAGAAATATTACTTTAATGATTATATTATCTTACGCGTTATTAACATCCCATACAGGCAAAGCAAATAGATATTATGATATACAGGATACCTTTAAACAATTCTTTTATTTTCTAACATTTTTCAGATATATTGTAATATAATCGTATAATCGTCATATTTTTTTACACAAAAATACTAACGCAAAATTATTCGGACATTGTCACTACTAAAATTAAAAATTAGATGATAGGTACTATACATATTTTTAATTCACATATCTCTTATTTACTACCGATCATTATTTCACAATGATACATTTGCAACAAAACAGATACGCCAATACCCAAAACGTATATCTGTAATCTAAACACAAGTTTATATATTCTGGATAAGTTTTATTCTAAACCATTGTTTGTAAATTGTTTGTAAAACAATTATAAAATCTCTATATTTCATATTTTATCCATATTTTTAACGATCCAGCGAGCCAAGAGTCATGGTGCAGCACGGGACACAAATAATTATATAAAACCAAATAAGTTAAGATAATAATTTTTTTTAATGAGGACTTGTTTTGGCGAAAAGCTACTTTGAAAATTTATGGAATCGCGTGTACTTGACTGGTGTCATAGATTTCGTTATAGGAACTGTCAAGATGTAACTTATTTATTAACTCCTGATAGTAAACGAAGACATTGAGCACATTAAAATCTGTTACGTAAAATCTCGGTAAAATATTAATCGAGGTTGCACGCAATCTCCATTAATTTTCCAAATCGTTTTTCTTAAAAATGAGATTTTATTAGAAAGAATTTTTCTATTATTTGTATTGTGAGTTTTAAAATCACTTTCTTCTGGATTGTACCATAAATTTCAGTCCACCTGTATAATATACGTATGTCCACAAAATTTTATATACAAGTATGGTACCTAAAAATAACTTACCAATATCAGTTTTATCGATGTGACAATTCATATTATCCTTAGAATTTGATGTCATGGTGATTTCATGCAATGATCTCGTTTTGTTTTTATTTAGTGTTGTTGACTCCAATACATTTTCTTTGTCGTTATCATCAGTAACCATTTCTTTTGCATTTGTTGCTTTTTTACTTGTAAATGGTTTCGGATTTATTACTTTTGCACTTGTTTCTATTTTATTTGTACCTGGTTTTGGATTTATTTCTTTTGCACTTGCTCCTATTTTACTTGTACGCGGTTTTGGATTTATTTTTTTTGCACTTGCTGCTATTTTACTTGTATGGGGTTTTGGACTTACGCATGTATTAACATCTATTTCTAAGACAAAAATAATTATAAAATTTTTAAAATTTTATACATTATATGTATATATATATATATATATATTATCATAGACGAAATAGTGACGTCCTCGTCTCGTCTCACGAGACGAAAGGACACAGCTCCGCTCGCGTCTCACGAGAGACGAGAAAGTGGCGTCCCCGTCTCGTCTCACGAGAGACGAGAGAGCGGTGTCCCCGTCTCGTTTCACGAGACGAGAGAGAGGCGGCGTCCCAGTCTCGTCTCACGAGACGAGAGGACACAGCTCCGCTCGCGTCTCACGAGAGACGAGAAAGTGGCGTCCCCGTCTCGTCTCACGAGAGACGAGAGAGCGGTGTCCCCGTCTCGTTTCACGAGACGAGAGAGAGGCGTCCCCGTCTCATTTCACGAGACGAGAGAGCGGCGTCCCCGTCTCGTCTCACGAGACGAGAGAGCGGCGTCCCCGTCTCGTCTCACGAGACGAGAGAGCGGCGGCGTCTTCCGTCTCGTCTCACGAGACGAGAGAGCGGCGGCGTCCCCGTCTCGTCTCACGAGACGAGAGGACACGGCTCCGCTCGCGTCTCACGAGAGACGAGATAGCGGCGTCCCCGTCTCGTCTCACGAGAGTATACAGCTTCGACTCGCGTCTCACGAGACGAGAGTATACAGCTCCGACTCGCGTCTCACGAGAGACGACATAGCGACGTCCCCGTCTCGTCTCACGAGACGAGAGTATACAGCTCTGACTCGCGTCTCACTAGCGACGTCTCCGTCTCGTCTCACGAGACGAGAGTATACAGCTTCGACTCGCGTCTCACGAGAGATGAGATAGCGACGTCCTCGTCTCGTTTCACGAGACGAGAGTATACAGCTTCGACTCGCGTCTCACGAGACGACAGTAATGTCACCGTCTCGTCTCCGGAGATGCGCGACAGTTTCGACTCGCGTCTCCGGAGACGCGCGACAGTCCGGAGACGCGCGATAGCTTCGACTCGCGTCTCCGGAGACACGCGACAGTTTTTACACTCGTCTCATGTTTACGACGTCTTTGTCCCTTTTTTCACATATATCTATATATATATGTATATATATATATATATATATATATGTGTGTGTGTGTGTGTATGTATATATGTATATATATATATATATATATATATATATAGAGAGAGAAAGAGAGAGAAATTATAGTTTACGCATCAAAAAGGACTCATACTTAAGCATCATAATCATAAGCAGAAGAAAATTTTTGATTGCATATTATATCATAGCTGAATTATAACTTGCATTGTAAACATGGTCTAGGTGTGCAAATATATATATATATATATATATATATATATGTATAAATATATATATATATATATATATATATATATAATTATAATATACGTAATATATATGTAATTTATATATATATTATATTTCAGCTGAGACTTCTACGTAAAAACCTTTCACAAACATCGCCTAAACGTTTCAAATATTGTGTTTCTATGTCATGTTTTTTAAATATACCAGCGACGTTTTAGTGTTACTTAGAAACTTTTTGGAAACTTTGAAACATTTCTGAAACATTTCTGTTAAGTTTTGTGCTATGTGGGTGTTTTGTATTTCTCAAATAATATGTGCAACTATTTTCAGATTCATGGACTGATTCGGCAACTGTATTTATTCTAGATAAATGTAAAATATACCTTTCTCAAATAGGCTCAATAAAAAAATTTAAATCGAAGAAGACTATGTGGGCAGAGATTTCAAAAGAATTGCATGAAAATTTGAATATCTCGAAAACATTACTACAAGTCGAAAATCGTTATAAAACAGTTCTGAAACAAAAAAAAGCGGTGGAAAATAACCGTAAATCAGGCAGTTCACGAGAAAAAGTGCCATTTGAAGAAGAGTTAAGAGAAATTAGTCAAGCTGATGATAACATCGAGCCAGAAGTACTTCGAAGTGCAAAGTCTGTGAAATACCCAAAAAAGCATCTACTCGCAATCATCTCAGACAAAGACTCAAATATTATTGACGTCGATGAAAATTCCAAAGATTCTTCTCCAAAAAGAAAACATAAATTGAGCAATGAAGAAAAAAGTTAGAATTATTTAAAGAAAAGGAGGAGGCAAAGGAAAGGAGACACCAGGAGAAACTACAACTTTTGAGGGAATTGTTCAGCAAGAAAGAAAGCGATTAGTATATAGAATAACATTTAAAAGTTAAAATCTTCTGTGGTTTTCTTATTTACTTTTCCAAGTTTCCAAGTTATCATCGTGCATAAAGCTTAATCGTCGACGTTTCGCAAACTCTCTGATAATAGTATAACAAAAACTATATAGTTTTTTAGTATTAGAGAGCCGATCCTGATAAAGCAAACAATGCGCAATGTTTGCAAAACGGCAATCAAGCAATTCTACACTCGGCGAAAACTCGGAAACCTGGAAAAGTATTTAATATAGTAGTTGATTGTAAACAACTTTTTTCATTTATTAGTTATTATTTTATAACACGAAACGTGTTAAATTATAGAAAAAGTTGTGAATTTTTAGTTTTCAGATTTTATTATTAATAGCCGCATTAAAAGGCATATTTCTTTTCGAAAGATTATTTTTTAAGTATTTGTATTTGTTCGAGATTCCGTTCACGTTGCGCCATCCGATCAGATGGCAGCATCGATCGGATACGACAGGCCGGAGCGACGCAGCAGTTTGCGCAAGCACGGGCGCGCTCATCGCCAACGTATTCCTCGCGACACAGTAAGTCGTACAAATGGCCGCGCGTTGACCTGACGTGCGACGAGTGCTCTGATTTGCTTGAGGGTTATTTTCGAATGAAGTGCCCATCGATGTGATCGAAACTACCCAGAAACTCTTTTACAGTGTAAAGCGACCGCTCATCTAGCTCAAATCCGGTACATCAACACGACGACTCAGGATCACACGTGTGCGAGCGCCGACCGCCACGTGGCACACCGGCTCACGGGAAACTCACCACGAGGAGGGCAATTAGTATAATTGTCTTGCCCACTCACAGACATTAAAAGACTTCTCATTTATACGCCGCTCATCGAATCTCAGGTCAGATGTATATTTTTTGACGGATTAAAGACGGCTCAGATTGTGGTCTAAGTTACACATAACATTACCGAAATAAATAGAAAGGGAAAAAAACGGCTGTGGGAGTCAGACGCGGTTATCCGTGTGTAAGGAGCCTTAAGTGATTCTAGTAAACATTATATTTAATAAAGCTCATACGTTTCGGCTCGGGATTGAGCCATCTTCAGTGAAGTATAACAAAAACCATTTCCTCTTATTCTCCAAAGCCGGTACAGCGAGTCTCAGAATTAACAGATCCGATACTTTGGCAAACGAATTCCTGTCTGTAACGACATAACAATGGTAAGTCCAAGATCGCCGTAAATAAAGTAACAGATGTTATAGAGACTCACCCGAAAGAGAAGGAGAGTATTACAAGCAATAGCGAGAAAATAGAAATTAATCGCAATAGAACGAGTTCAATATCAGAAACGAAGTCAACGTACTTATCAAGACGACGGCTTAGAAATTTCTAACGTATAAAAATTATGAAGAGTCATGATACACATTTACCAACCGTGGCAAAATAAACAATGAAAAAAATGAAGGATAGACAGTATAAACATAGGGACATGTAAAGTCACTAAAAAGAAAGGCGCATTACCAATGAGCATGATTTACAATTTTTCAAGAATAGAAGCATAAGCATGATGAAGGAAATCAGTGTCAGTTTGCAAATTGATACTGTTTTTTTGTAGTCTGTTATGAGTCATTTCCGACACCGATTTTTTTAAAGCAAATCTCTCTCTGTCAAGAATCTCGACGTTCCCAAAAAAAAGGCGTAATTATGAGCATGGTAGATAGAGCATTTTTGTTGTCACATCCTAAATTTCATTAAAAAAATCTAACGTTTATTATTAACACACTCTTGGACAATAAGCATCCGTGGTCTTTCATTTTTGATACAATAAATATTAGGATAAAATATCTCATGAATAGAGGTATGTGCAGTGGGGAATCGTCTTCTAGTACTGAGAGTGATGCACGACCCATATGGTTTACGATCCCTTACGTTCCTCAGTTGGCAGGAAGATTTAAAAATGTCATTAAAGATCTCAACATTAATCTTTCTTTTTTTAGTTTGAACAAATTGAATAAATTTATTCGGGTTCAAAAGGACGTTCTCCCTATCCAATCTAATAAGAATGTTGTATACAGAATCTCGTGCAAGAATTGTGACGCCTCATATGTGGGACAAACGACAAACTAAGAGACAATTAAAAACTCGGATCTCGGAACACAGAAATCACATTCGTTGGAATACTACAACATTATCAGTTATTACGGAGCACAGAATTAATTTTGACCATGAATTTGATTGGGAGAACATCGAGATTCTTGACAAAGAGAGATTTGCTTTAAAAAGATCGGTGTCGGAAATGACTCATATCAGACTACAAAAAAACAGTATCAATTTGCAAACTGACACTGATTTCCTTCATCATGCTTATGTTTCTATTCTTGAAAAATTGTAAATCATGCTCATTGGTAATGCGCCTTTCTTTTTAGTGACTTCACATGTCCTTATGTTTATACTGTCTATCCTTCATTTTTCTCACTGTTTATTTTGCCACGGTTGGTAAATGTGTATCATGACTCTTCATAATTTTTATACGTTAGAAATTTCTAAGCCGTCGTCCTGATAAGTACGTTGACTTCGCTTCTGATATTGAACTCGTTCTATTGCAATTAATTTCTATTTCCTCGCTATGGCTTGTAATACTCTCCTTCTCTTTGGCTTTCGGGTGAGTCTCTATAACATCTGTGGTAATTGTATAGATGGGGGGGACCACCTTGGATGACCTTGATATTTTAGTATGTTGTCAAGGTCACCCTCCTGAGTGACCTTCAGAAGATTTTAACCCGCGCTCGTTATTCGTTAAAAAATTATTAACAAAAAATGTTTCAAAAATATAGCAGCTATTTTGAGTATTGGAAGGCATAAATGACTAATATATATGTCGAAATAGTTCACGCATACACTTTTCACGCAAACCGAGGTTTACGCACACCCCCCTGCTTTCGGGGGAGGTGCGGTAGCCCCGAAATAGTTCACGCATACACTTTTCACGCGAACCGAGGTTTACGCACCCCCCCTGCTTTCGGGGGAGGTGCGGTAGTTCCGAAATAGTTCACGCATACACTTTTCACGCGAAGGGGGAGGTGCGGTAGCCCCGAAACCAACACACACACACACACGTGTGTTGCCCTGCTTTATAGAAGTTATGATTTTTTTTAAAGCAGGGCACACACACATGTGTGTATGTTCTGCTTTATAGAAGTTGTGATTTTCGTTAAAGCAGGGCACACACACATGTGTGTATGTTCTGTTTTATAGAAGTTGTGATTTTCTATAAAACAGGGCACACACACGTATATATTAGTCATTTATGCCTTCCAATATTCAAAATAGCTGCTATATTTTCGAAACATTTTTTGTTAATAACTTTTTAACGAGTAACGAGCGCGGGCTAAAACCTTCTGAAGGTCACTCAGGAGAGTGACCTTGACAACATACTAAAATATCAAGGTTATCCAAGGTGGTCCCCCCCATCTATACAATTACCAGTATCGGATCTGTTAATTCTGAGACTCGCTGTACCGGCTTTGGAGAATAAGAGTAAATGGTTTTTGTTATACTTCACTGAAGATGGCTCAATCCCGAGCCGAAACGTATGAGCTTTATTAAATATAATGTTTACTAGAATCACTTAAGATTCCTTACGCACGGATAACCACGTCTGATTCCCATAGCCGTTTTTTCCCTTTCTATTTAAATCTTGGAGAGTCCCTTACAAATTTTTGATTATTACCGAAATACTTTGTTAACACTTTCCACGCGCGTTCTTCTCATCCCGCTTCCATCACCGGAAAATACAGCAATTTCGCGAACAGTATTAAATAAAAGGCTTGTTTGTTTTCGCTGCACTTTTGAACTAATGCAATAAGTTAGAATAAAACAAATATTTTTTTTATTCTAGTTTATTGCACTAAGTCAAAGGTGTAGCAAAAATGAACAGTCCTAAAAACAAAATGGAAGCGCAATCCCAACCAACAGACAATATTAAACAAATATTCAAATAAATATTCATTTAAAAAACATTAAACTTTTACAAAACATTGTTGGTTGGGATAAGGAAGTTGGTGTGAAAGCTTGTTGCAATTTAGTCTGCGCTAAATAGTTTTATACTTTACCTACATTTGTAAGAAGTTCTGGTCAGTTTTTTTCTATCGTAATGCAATACTGCAAAAAATGTGTTCTTTATTTTTTTATACTTTTTATTTTATAAAGCTTTATTATTTTTATTATATATGTATTCATTGTGTGTGATAAAAAAAGTCTGATTTGTTAAAATTGTAAAAACGTGAGGCGTTTATGAAAATATATTGTGTTTAAATATAATAAGAGAATAATATACAAGAGAAAAAATATAATATTTTATTATGAAATACTACTATACATATGTTTGATTATTTCAAGGAAATAATCTCTCCAGAAGTTGGTTTCGCTTGATTTCTTCCAATCTACGTAGAAGAGTTTCCTGCTCCCGTCTTTCTTCGTTATAAGGCTCATCCACATTATGTTCTAATTTGATTGGAAAATTAAAATCGTCGGTATTGTCAATACATAAATTATGCAACACGCAACAAAAAATGATAAATTTTGAAATTTTATCAACATTATGCATATCTACTTCAATGAGCTGTCAAAAACGGCCTTTTAGCAGACCGAATGCATTTTCAATTAATACCCGTGTAGCACAAAATTTTTTATTGAACAACTTCTGCCTTTTGGAAAGATTTCCATAATCTTTATATGGAACGATTAGCCATTCTCATATAGGATAGGTTCCATCTCCTAGTATATGATATTTATTGCCTTCGCATAGTCCTGGCAACGTCTCATGTACATCTGATAATTTCAGGACACGTGCGTCGTGAATCTTTGAGTAGATTCTTGTAAATGCATGGACAAATCTTTTACGGGCATTGCATATATCCTGTAACGTGATTGAAGGGATGTCATGCCTGTTCACGTACGTTGATTTGATTTTATGTGCTGGTGTTCGCATTTTAATAAATGTGCCATCGATGCAGCCAAGCACTTTAAAAAAACCTGCAATCTTAGATGTTATACATACATTAATGAATAACTTACTATGTAAATTCTCTTACATAATGTATAAACAATAATATATATTAAACGCAATAATCAGATGTACATACTTCAAAGAATTCATTTGCAGCATTTTTTTTGTCCGAAAATTTAATTATGTTCTCAGCTATATCGCATAAGAAATTCATGACTCTGTCATTTTGTCGGTAAGTTGTAGTAGGACACACTCCAAATCTTTGTGCGACGTCTCTCAGGCACACTTTATTTCCAGCAAACCTATACATATTGTTACACTCGTCGAGTAAGCTCGCCGCCGTAACACTATCGCGCACTCCACACTCGCGCACGTATTTCGCGGAACTCGCAAAAGGAAAGAGAACTCAAAAGAACTTAAGAAATGCGTTTATTCCAAGCTCGTAAAACAGAACGCGTGCGGATTCCAAAAATCCGCCAGACAGACAATCAATAAATCCATCAACAAACTCCCGTTGTCAAGGAGAGCGCTTCACAGCTTTCCGCGACTTCTCTACTCAGTGTCCAGCACGGGCGTAACAATATTTTCAAATTGTTTTTAACATTTGTTATTAGTTATTGAATAACATTGACCAACTGTATATACAAACATATACACATAAAACTTATCACAAAAATGACAAAATGTGTACTTCAGCGGACGTAGGTTTAATTCTTCCGTGACTTTGCTCATTAGGACAGAATGCCGAATTTTCAAACATATCTATAATTCTGAACGCTGTTCTCCGACAAACTCGAAAATTACATTTAAACTGGAACACCAATATAAACATTTGTTTCTAGTTACCGGCTTACAAGTAATGTATAATTTACAATAAAAACTTACCTCGCTTTCAGAAAAATTATGTACTACCCCTAAAAAGTTTTGTATTTTTGGGATAATACGTTTTTCGGTAAGCAAATAGTCGTCATCATCACTACTAGATGATGACGAGAAAAAATCGAGTAGTATTTGCATACTTTGCTCGTTCAAATCACCTACACCAATTTGCGCCGCCATATTTTACACACAACCGACACCGTCTCTCCGAGTTCGTACCAGATTTCTGCATGAAAATGCGGAAATTCGGCACTAGATTTACCAATGAAACAGAGCGCACGATCTTCGTGCGCACTAAAATCCCCAATGGAACACACAGTCCGCGGTTAGTGCGCACTCAGTGCGCACCAGTTTTGCCAATGAAAAACGCCATAAGACGCTCCAGACCGTCATACAGGAAGTCCGACTCCTACGTGAAGAGCAGGCCCGGAAGGACGAAGAGTATACGGCGACGATCCGCCGTCAGGAGGAGGAGCTCCGTTGATTCCAATGGACGAACTCCAACGACAATCCCCAGCTAAGTCTTTCCATTATTAGAGCGTCTGGGGACATGGGGGCACGAAACGCGAATGGCGAAGGGACGCGGGACGCGCGGGGGGGGGCAATCGCGAACAGTGCGTGTGAAAACGACGTGCGCCCGGCTGATAGGAATGTGATCGCGGGCAGCGCGAGTGAGAACAGCACACGACCGACCGAAAAAAACGCGATCGCGGGCAGCGCGAGTGAGAGCGGCACACACCCGACCGAAAGAAGTGCGATCGCGGACGGCGCGAGTGAAAGTGATATACGTCCGACTGAGAGAACGCGATCGCGGGTCGGGCAAATGAAAGAGACACACGCCCGATCGAGAGAAGCGCGATCGCGGGTGGCGCAAGTGAAAGAGACACACGCCCGATTGAGAGAAGCACGAGCGCGAGCGCCGTGAGTGATTTCGTCGTATGTTCGAGTGAGAGGGGCACGAACGTGGCCGATGTCGGAATCCGTACCGCGTGCACGGGTGACACCGCCACAGGAGCAGGCATCAGGCTCGGCTACAAGCTAAAGCCCGATACTTACGATGGGACAGTCCCACTCCAAATGTATTTTTCACAATTCAACTTGATTGCGCAAGCGAATTTCTGGGACGACGCGACGAAAACTGTCGCACTCGCTTCGAGTTTGAGAGGGAAGGCGCGCATGATTCTCGAGACGGTACAAGACATTAAGTGTCTTAATTTTCCTGAGTTAAAGTCAAAGCTCGGGTTGCGTTTCGGCGAGGGGCGTTTAACGCAAAATTATTATTCCGCGCTCACGAACCGCAGACAAAGATTCGGGGAAGATTTAGCCGAGAGCGGCTCTGATATTGAACGACTGTCGCGCCTCGCGTACCCCGAGTGCCCCCATGAAATTCGCGAAAAAATTGCATGCTCACAGTTTGTGACGGCCGTCACGGACCACTTTATCAGACGGACATTACAAATAGAAGAGATAACCTCTTTGTGCCAGGCGGTTGAGAGAGCAAAGGCGTTAAAGATCATTCAGGGAGAGGGTTTCGCTCGCGAAAAATTTAATAGAAATACTGTGAAAGAAGGACAGAAGGTTGGCGCGAATAATGAGAAGGGGGTGGTAGAGGGCGATAAGGAACGGGAGGGAGAGGGGAAGAAAGATCAAAAAGGAAATTTTCAAAAAAGAAATGGGCGTGGCAGCAAATTTAGCGCCAGCCGGGGGGAATGTTGGACGTGCGGGAAGACCGGACATTTCCGGTCCGAGTGCCCTGAGCAAAGGGGAAACGCGATTTAGTCAAACTCAGCGGGGTGAGTTTGGCGAGAGTTACCAATACCCCATTTTTATTGATAATAAAAATGTTGTTTCAAATGTGAATAATAAAGTTGTTTTGAATGAAAATAGGATTAAGCCTTATTTTAATCATTTTTGTTATAAGGGGAAAGTTGATGGAAATGTAGTAAATACGGTAGGCAGGAGAGGGCGCGAGTACAAAAGGCCCTGGATAGTAGTAAGAGAAGGGAGTCGTGTGGCAGAGCCCGTGAGAGAAAAACGTACGCGGTGAGCTCGGCGCGATCCAAAGAGATTTTACGATTACGATTAATATTCGGATACCGACTTGTATAACATTTGCGAGTTGTGCACGCGAGTGCAAAATATCATTTTCTGCCGAACAGCTTCTCTAAAGCAAGGACTCAAATATATTGTAATATTTTCCATATTAAAGGAAGTGAGAGTTATTTGTTCCCTATCCATCCCGGGCGCCCGCGTTAATATTAGAAAGACTGTACGCGCTATCAGAGACTACATCTTAGAAGTGACTTATGTACGGACTACCTGACTACAGGAAAGAATGTTTTTTCAAGATTGACACGGGCTTTGACGTTTCCATATTAAGTAGCAAATTCGTAGAAGCAGGAAAGGAAAAGTCTTCCACAGAGAATTTAAATTTGAGATATTCTACGGGAGAAAACGTTGCAATTAAGTTCGAAGTAGAAGCTAGGATTGAAATAGGCAGTCATTCAATTGTGTTTCCTTTACTTGTGGCTGATATAAATGACGACTGTCTTTTGGGAGTAAATTTTCTGAAAATAATTTTAAAAGAAATTTTCGATTCTGTTTTCGGGACTGTGAATTCGGAAATACGAGTAGCTCGAATTGAGAACAAACCAGAGTCCCGGTTTCCTTGAAAAAACTCTTTAGAAATAATTCCCAAGATCTTGACTTTTCTCAAAAAGAACTTTTTGCTCAATTTCTGGAAAAATTTTGCAATATATTTTCTGAGAATATTGTTGCAGAAAATTGTGATGTCGTTCAATATGTCATAAATATGCAAGACTCTCTCTCCAAAAAGCAGGTACCTCGGCGGATTCCTTTTTGGTTGAGAGGGGAGGTAGATAAGATTATCGAGGAAATGAAGGCATGTGGTGTAATCGAGGAATCAAATAGCCTCTGAGTTTACCCTGTGGTATTAAGACATAAAAAGGATGGAACGATAAGATTTTGTGTGGACTATCGATTTGTGAGTGCACTGACGGAGAAAGATTTGTATCCTCTCCCCAGAATTGATGTCATATTTCATCATTTAGCAGGTAACGTTTGGTTTTGTACTTCGGATTTGAAAAGTGGTTTTGGCAGATTAAAATTTGTCCGGAAAATAGAGAGAAAACGGCTTTCTTTTTCGGCAGAAGACTTTGGCAATTCACGGTAATGCCTTTTGGCATATGTAACGCCCCAGCGACTTTTGAACGTCTCATGGAGAAAGTTTTACAAGGATTACTATTTGAAATTAGCTTAGTTTACTTAGATGATGTGATAATTTTCGGAAAGACTTTTGAGGAGATGCTCACAAATTTGGAAAAAGTGTTCCTACGCTTACAAAAAGTAAATTTAAAGATCAATCCTAAGAAATGTGTTTTGTTTAAAAAAGAAGTAAAGTACTTAGGGCATATAATTTCGGCAAAGGGAGTTGCTACAGATTCTGAGAAAGTCGCTGCCGTTGAGAAATGGCCGGTTCCTCACACGAAAACTTTATTATGGAGTTTTCTCGGATTTTGCTCGTACTATCGCAAATTTATTAAAAGATTTTCTTCGATTGCTAAGCCCCTTTATGAATTAACGAGAAACCAGATAAAGTTTATCTGGAACGAGGTTCATCAGAACTCTTGTGACGAGTTAAAGCGGTTACTGTCTTCTCCTCCAGTGCTTTCTTTTCCGAAAGGGAAGGGTGAGTTTATTCTTGATACTGATGCCTCCAATATTGGAATTGGCGCAGTTCTATCTCAGAAACAAAACGGGGAGGAGAGGGTCATCGCGTATTTTAGTTGCGTGCTGAACAAAGCTGAACGGAACTATTGTATAACTCGACGAGAACTCTTGGCGATTGTAGATTCTGTTAAGTTTTTTTGCCATATCTTTTAGGATGTGAATTTTTGATCCGTACGGATCACATTTCTTTGCGTTGGCTTATATCTTTTAGGGATTTAGATGGACAGCTGGCTCGGTGGCTGGAAAGGCTCCAGCAATATCGTTTCGTAATTACCTACAGAAAAGGACTTTCTCACCGGAATGCCGACGGATTGTCGAGGCGTACATGTGAGCCGTCCGGCTGTGAGTATTGTGCCAGAATAGAAAGAAAGAACTCCCTCCCGCGTAGCAAAGGCGAGCAATGTCGCTCGGATTGTACTAGCGGCAGAAGATTTTTCAGAATAGCGTTTTGAGCAGAGGGCGGACCCAAGTATTTCAATTATACTCCGTGGGAAGGAGGTTGGTGTTCGCCCACCACGCACTGAGTTGGTTGCAGAAGATATCTTTGCTCAGATTTACTGGTCATATTGGGATGCCCTGATCCTGAAGGAGGGTATACTTTATAAAAGATGGGAAGCTCCAAATTTTCAGTCCTGTTTTCTTCAACTTATTGTCCCACGAAAATTTGTTGGAGGAATTCTGGAAGAATTGCATGACTCTCCATCTGGGTGACATTTTGGTGTGAATAAAACTCTAGAGAAGATTCGGAAACGGTATTTCTGGACGACCTGTAAGCAAGATGTGGAAGACTGGTGTAGAACGTGTAAGGTCTGCGTTGCCAGGAAGAGCCTTTCAGGGAAGAGGAAATCCCTCCTACAAATTTATAATGTTGGAGCACCTCTGAAGAGGGTTCAGATGGACATCCTCGGTCCTCTTCCAATGACAAAATCCGGTAATAAGTTTCTTCTTGTCCTAGTGGACTGTTTTACGAAATGGGTGAAAGTTTTCCCTTTAAAAAACATGAGAGCGAAAACGGTTGCGGAAGTTTTTGTGAATCAGTTTGTTTCCAGGCACGGAGTGCCCACTGAGGATACTGACCAGGGTCATTCGAGATTTTTCTCAGAATTGATGGGGCTTTTCGGGATAAGGAAGACAAGAACAACTGCCTTGCATCCTCAGTCTGATGGACAAGTCGAACGCCAGCATCAGACTATAACTAATTATTTAGCGAAATACGTCTCTGAAAACCAAAAAGATTGGGACCGATGGATCTCTATGTTCCTCCTGGCATATAGGTCCTCGAATCATGAAACAACTGGAATCACTCCTGCAGAATTATACTTCGCTTGAGATCTCAGATTACCATCAGATCTCTTACGAGGAAATCCTTCAAAACTTTATGGAGTGGAATCTTCATCGGTTGAAAATTTTGTTATAAATTTAAAGGAAAAATTAGAGGAAATTCATTCCAGTGTACGAAATCAATTAAATTTAAAATCTTCCCGGATGAAAGCACGATACGATCGTGGAGTTCGTCGAATTCTTTTTCAGAAGAGGCAAAGAGTCTGGTTTTTTAATCCTCGGAGAGTTAAAGATAGGGCTCCAAAACTGCAGAGTAATTGGGAGGGTCCTTATTTGATGATTAAGAAACTTAGCGATGTTGTTTATTATGTACGGAAATCACCCCGACATAGAAGCAAAGTGGTTTATTTGAATAGGTTAGCTATTTATTCGGAAAGGAAATTGAGTTGAGGAATTAATGTAGGTAAGAGCTCGTAAAGAGGGAAATGGGCAACGCTATTTGGAATTTGTAATGAGTGTTTAATAAAAAGTTGTGGAACAATGTGTAAAGTTTTGTAATTTGATTTTATTATTTAAATGTTCTCTTGTTTCTGTGCGTTTTATTTGTTTTTCATAGTGGAACGGAGTCCGACAAAGTCAGCGGTCCATGCAGAAGCATGGGATACCGTGGCAGAACAACGGCCGAAGACTTCTTCGGGGGAGAGTTCCTTATTGAAAGAAGACTGCCTCGCCCACGGTTTTTGAGCTGTGGTTTTCCCGTGGGACGTTGAGCAAATGCTAAGGCAGGGACTTGGGGCGCCTGTAAAGGCATTGGGTACACACAAGTTCCCCCCATGTCCGAAGATTTGGCGGAACAACGACATAGGAAGCCGGCAGCGGGGGAGTCTACACCAGGGAAGCGGAGCTTATGAAGTCGTCCTGAGACCGTCGGAGAGGGGGGAGCCTGGCTAGTTCTCTCCAGAAGAGGTTCGGACGGAGACTGGTGTGCGGATACCGGGGACCAGAAAAAACAGAGTCCGGTAACTCTGAGCAGCAGCTCGAGGAAGGCAAGTATTCGGTGTTCTGGGGCTCACGATAAAGAAGCTGTACCGCTAGAAACTACCTTCCCGGATTGTCGGGGCGACAATCTCAAAAGAGGGAGGGTAGTGTTACGCCCGTCCTGTACGCCCGTCGCCCGTGCCGTGCGCTCATGCAGGTCGCCCCGTAACAGAAATTGCGAATCGTCCTTAGCGACGGCTGCGTTGTTTACATTTATGACGGTCAAATTTTGCTCTGAGTTTCCGTCACGTTCGGACGTGTTTACCCGAGCTCCTTGTATAACGAGCTGGTTACAATAAATAAGTTCCTTTTTTATAATTAACGAGCCTTACTTCTTTGAGTGAGTGCCGGAGTACGCGTCGCGCGCAAGTGCAAGTGCGAGAAAGTGGCTGACGCCCGGCGAGCGTAACATTTTTGTAACAATACGTATACATAGTGTCCCATTTTAATCGATCACCTCCACTGATCTATATTATAACTGGATAGTGAATACCCTACTCTCACCCCAAATTTTATGAAGCATTATAAACGGCCGCCATGTTGGCCGCAGCGGGCACTTCGGGCGTCATCGGGAGCCGTCGTGAGCGTTCGTGAATCGCCGAGTTTGAAGTTGCACACAATGTTGTTAAAGTTAGTAATTTGTAATCATTCTTCTTCAATTCAAACATTCTTCTTTTATAGACATTTCATGAAAATGATATAAGAATCTTAATTATGTTACACCATTACATTATTTCGCGCGTATTTATCTAAATAGCTAAATCTGTTGAAAAAGAATTAATCATTAATTGTTAATTAATTAATTAATTAATTGATTAATTAATTAACAATTAATGATTAATTCTTTTTCAACAGATTTAGCTATTTAGATAAATACGCGCGAAATAATGTAATGGTGTAACATAATTAAGATTCTTATATCATTTTCATGAAATGTCTATAAAAGAAGAATGTTTGAATTAAAGAAGAATGATTACAAATTACTAACTTTAACAACATTGTGTGCAACTTCAAACTTGGCGATTCACGAACGCTCACGACGGCTCCCGATGACGCCCGAAGTGCCCGCTGCGGCCAACATGGCGGCCGTTTATATTGCTTCACAAAATTCGGCCTATTCACTATCCAGTTATAATATAGATCAGTGATCACCCCACAAAATTTTTTTATTTGTGATTTTAGAAAGAAATGCTTTAAACGAAAGTTGTTTGGTTTGAAGAAGAAAACATGATTCTTACGTGAGTTATGTCGTAAATATCATTGTTTTCAAAAAATTTTGACAACTAATTTTTAAAATAAAACTTAGTCTCTCATTATCCGAAAGTTGCTGAATATTTACAACAGTACAATGTCAAATAATTTATTTAATTATACTTTGTACAAACTGTATCAAATAAAATAATTTTGAACTGTATAAAATGACTTTCATTTTCCACAAGATTGTTACTACAAAAATAACACTGTAACAGCATAATAATAATAATAATAATAATAATGTACATTGATTAATAAAAACTTATGCTTACAATATCTCCAGAGGAATTGGTTTTTAAAAACAATTCTTTATTTTATACAATACATATTTATAGACTATTTATCATATTTATTACAGAGTAACAAGCAGTTTCAAAGGGTTCATACGTGGCAGTAACTTCATTTCGTAGCTTTTAAAAACCATTGATATACTATCAAATATGTTGTATATATTCAAGAATTTTAATATACTAGCTGGTTACCCGGGTTTCGCCCCGGAGGATATATGTAGTAAAACACGCAAATAGTCGCTCTCTCTCTCTCTCTCTCTCTCTCTCTCTCTCTCTCTCTCTCTTTGCAATCATGATCCTTTTCGATTTTAGCAAGGCGTTTGACACAGTACCACATCTCAGACTTCTGATCAAACTCAAAAAACTGGGTTTTTCTGACCCCACTTTTATCTGGCTTTACTCATACCTCACTGCTCGCTCTCAGGCTGTCGCTGACGATGAGAGTAACCATTTCTCTTGGCTCTCTACTCTGTGTGGTGTTCCGCAGGGCTCTGTCCTCGGTCCACCTTTGTTCACTCTTTACATTAATGACATTGGTACAGTCTTGATATATTCCGACTACATGATATTTGCTGACGATGTTCAAATTTATCGATCATGTGCTTCTTCCGATCTCCTCCACAACCTTAACTTAATCTCCAAAGATGCAAACGCTATTTTTGATTATGCAAATGTCAATGGGTTGAAACTGAACCCTGCAAGATCCAAAGTCATTATTTTTGGCAGTGGAATAAATATCAACAATATTGATCTGAATGCATTATCACCTATTATTGTTAATCACACGCCTTTGCCATATGTAAGTGAGGTGAGAAACCTTGGAGTCTGTTTCGAATAGAATCTCTCTTGGAATAAGCATGTTTCGCATGTCTCGCAGAGAGTTCATCATGCGTTGTATAAATTGAAATTCAGCAACAGTTCTCTTTCCACCGAACTTAGAATCCAGCTGGTAACATCTCTGGTACTACCCCATTTGGACTACTGCTGCCTTGTCTATCATGGCTTGAGCAAGGAACTTAATCTGAAGTTACAGAGACTTGTAAACTGCTGTATCAGACTTATCTTTGATTTGCGGAAAGACGAGCATATAACGCAATTACGACGACGCCTAGGGTGGCTGTCCGTAGAAAATAGAAGATTGAATTTTCTTGGCTGTCTGATGTGTCGTATCATCTACATGGGCTCGCCAGCATATCTGAGTGAACTTTTTACCCCACTTAGTCTTTTGCTCAGAAGATCGACTCGAATTGCAAATTCTTCTTTGCAAACCTTCCATGTCCCAGCTTTCCGAACAGAAATATATAGAAATTCCTTTCAGATAACGGCCATCTATTTTTGGCACTCTTTCCCGCACAATATTACATCAGCTACTACTATTGCAGCTTTTAAGAATCTCCTCCGATCCTACCTGCTGTCAACCGAATTCTCAGACTAAGTTCTTTAGATATTTTAGCGTGTAGTGTGTATAGAGTACTCGTAGTATTCTCTTCACCTAGTATTACCTGCGTTCGATTTAGTTGCATTCTGTTTCTTTAATTTTTAGTTGCTTGTAGATTATGTGCTTTTCTAGTATTAAGTTGCGTTTAAGTTAAGTTGCGTGTCACTGTATCTTTTTCTTGTATATTACTATATTTTGCTATCTTTGCCCTGTAGCTATGCTTGGGCATAAATATACTTATCAATTAATCAATCAATCTCTCTCTCTCTCTTTCTCTCTCTCTCTCTCTCTCTCTCTCTCTCTCTCTCAGGTGAGTTGGATTGGACGTGTCTATTGCTGCTCTGTCTGTATGCTCGTTACTGCCGCCATTTGCCCTGTGGGGCCTCTCTTTTTTAGTGGCGTGATATCAAGGGCTATTATTGTCTAACTATTCGACAATCAGATGCATCGAACTGCATTGGGGTAGTCATACTCCTGGGTATTAGACGTTTGGAGGTTAAGCGTTACGATATACTGGCAAATGTTGACGGGAGGAATGGCCGAGATGAGAATAGCGCAGGCGCAGAGCGAGGATTAACTGCGTAAACGAGGCGAACGGAAGAGCGAGGATTGACTGCGTAAACGAGACGAACGGGAGTACGTGTGTAACGGACGAGAGACAATATAGAGGAGAATCGTTTATGGTGTGAAGAATGGAGGAGACAGAGGTAGAGAAAGTTATATGTAAGCAGTGTAAGAAGATAATATGTACGCTGATATATGAATGTCAAAAATGTAAAAAGACATTTCATAAGAGTTGTGCAAGCGTACATAAAATGCATAATAGTAGTAAGGAGTTGGTTAAATGTGAAGGAGAGATAAAGGAGAAAAAACCTGAACTCATTAACAATAGTACGAAGGCAATAGTAAATGTGAAACCAATAAATAGTGAAAAAGATAATAAGGGAATGAGAAGTGATTTAGGTGAGGAATATGAATTAAATCTGGATGATAGGTTAAATAAAATCTTAGGTAAACTTGATTGCGTCAATAGGGAGAATGATGTTATAAAAGGAATAGTAATACAGAAGGTAAGAGAATGTAAGGCTGAAATAGTTAGTGAGATTAGGAATATTATTGCGGTAGAAATAGAAAATCAAAATAGAGAAATAAAGGAGCAGATAAATAAAATGAGAGAAATGGTCGAACAAACAATAGCTAAAGGTTACGTAAAACAGGAGACAAAATATAAGAATAGCAAAGGTACAAGTAATAATGGAAAAAATAACTTAGAAACATATGCGCAAATTACGAAAAAAATAAATGTAGAAAGAGTTGTAGTTCAACCAAAGAAATCACAATCAAACGAAGCGACACTAGGTCAGATTAAAGATAAGATAGATATAATGAGCTTAGGCATTGGAGTAGATCGTGTGCGAAGTGGCCAAGGGGGAGTTATTATTGTGGAATGTGAAAAGAGGAGTGATAAAGACAAATTAACTGCGGAATTAGAAAAACAAATAGGTGATCAATACAAAATTAAAACTGTTGATAAAAAGTTACCTAAAATTAAAATAGTCGATATAGAAGAAGATTTAAATGGGATAGAAGCGGATTTTGTTTAAAAAAATAGTAAAACAGAATGAGTTAGATAGAGAGAATGAAAACATGGAGATTAAAGTAATAAAAAGGATACAAAGGAAGGGGAAAGAAGGAACTATAATATTAGAAGTAGATCCAAAAACACATAAAATAGTATTGGAATTACAAAAAGTAAATGTAGGATGGAAAAAATGTAGAGTTTTCGACTATGTAAGCGTATTAAGATGCTACAAATGTTGGGGATATGGCCACCTTGCCCAGGAATGTAGGAATAATGTAATATGTAGGAAATGTGCGGGAAATCATAATGAAAAAAAATGTCGATCGCAAGATAAAAAATGTGCCAACTGCATCTCGATGGTTAAAGAGTTTAAAATGACAGGAATAGATGTTAATCATGAAATAACGGATAGAGAATGTGAATCGTATAAAAAAATAGTAAATAAAATGCAGAAAGGTATTATATATTATGATGGTTAGCAATTGGATAAAAGTTGGAGGAAAATAGATGGAGATAAACAAAGAGGTTTGAAAAAAGCAGATATATTGTTACTTAATGCACAGGGTTTCTTGGTACATAAAGACGAAATTGAAAAGTTAGCAAACAAAATCAGACTAAAAATTTTATGTCTTACGGAAACACACGTACACGAAGAAATTGGTGATGTGGAAATTAATATTGAGAATTATAATGTAGTTAGAGCAAATACCAATAGAAGTCGGCGAACAGGTGGAGTTTTAACTTATATAAAAAAGTCATTAAGATATAGAATAATAGAAAATATAGAGGATGATGAGAGGGAGAACAAGCAGGTTATGTGGTTGAGTGTAGTACAGGTTAGCATGGGGGAAGGTGAAGATATTGTAATTGGTAATACATACCATTCGCCAAGCACAAGTGATGGTAAATTTATTGAATTAATTGTTAGTCAGTCTGAAAGGTTAATTGATAAAGGACATGTAATCATATTAGGGGATATGAACATTGATATGAGTAAAAATAATCATTATACGGAAAGGCTTAGTAGAGAAATGGGAAGTCTGGGGTTGAAGCAATATGTACAAAAACCGACGAGGTGTGAAAGGAATTCAAAGACTGTTATAGATTTGGTATTTTCAAATTTCTTCAGTGAGGTTGACGTGCTACAGTCACCAAAAATTACAGACCATAATATAATAAAAGTCAATATTAGTACAATAAACGATAAAGAAGATGAAGAAATTATTACATATTATAAAAGGGACTATAGTAACTTTAACGAGGAGCGATTTAAAAGCTTGGTAGGTGACAAACTGAAAGACAATATGGGATGTAATAGCGATGTAGATTTGTTAGCGGATAGTACAATAAACGGTATAATAGCAGCAATAGACGAAATAGCGCCAAAGATTAAAAAAGTTATGCCTGTTAGATGGAAAACTAAAAGATGGATAGATGAAGAAGTCAGGGAAATGCTAAGGATAAGAGACAGAGCATATAAAAAAGCAGCGCAGTCAAATATGGAAAAGGATTGGAAAGAGTTTAAAAGACGTAGAAATGAGGCAGTAGCTAAAATTAGGGAGAAAAAAAGAGATTATTATGAAAAAAATATAGATGATAACAGGAATAAATCGCGAGAAATGTGGAAATCGTTGAAAGAATTAATAGGCACAAAGAAAACGAGAGCGGAATTTAAAAACGTTAAATTTGATGGGGTAAGTTATACGGATAAGGAAGTAATTGCGGATAAGTTTAATAGATTCTTCATTGAAAGTGTAGTTAATATTGTAAACGAAATAGATAGAGTGGAAAATGCACAAGTTGAATATGAAAGGATAAGCAGCAGTGAAATGAAGGAATTCAAAGAAATAACTGAAGAACAATTGGACAAAGTAATAACCGGGTTAGACATAAGGAAAGGAGGGGGAGAAGGCATTACGGCAGAGGAAATTAAAATGACATGGAGAATAAATAAAGATAAGATACTTGGATTAATAAATAAATCTTTACAAGAAGGGAAAGTACCGGAAAATTGGAAAAACTCTATAATTACACCGATCCCAAAAGTAGTAGGCAATGACAAAGCTGAGGATTATAGAGCGATAAACACGTTACCGGTCTACGAAAAGATTTTAGAACAAATGGTAAAGGATCAACTGCTCGATTACATTGATAAAAATTAGATATTAATTGCAGAACAGTCAGGTTTTAGATCAGGACATTCGTGTGAGACAGCGATCCAAAAAGTACTTATAGAATGGAGACAAAGAATGGATAAGAACGAGAGAATAGGAGTAATGTTTATAGACTTTAAAAGAGCATTTGAAACTATTGATAGGAAAGAATTAATAAAAAAGTTGAAAATGTACGGTATAACGGGAACGGTACTAAAATGGTTCGAATCATACCTGGAGAATAGGACTCAACAAGTTAAGATCGGAAATATATTGTCTGGTAAACTTGAAATTAAGACAGGAGTACCACAGGGATCCATATTGGGGCCATTGTTGTTTATTCTATATATTAATGATGTGATTACGGTATATAGGAACAGAAAATGTAGGTTTAGACTCTTTGCTGACGATAAAATGGTATATGTGTATGGTGACAATATGGATGTTATAATTCAAACTTTAAATGAAATATTGATTACACTGACTGAATGGTTAAATAAAAACTCGCTAAAAATTAATGTTAAAAAGACTGTATTTATGGCTATCTATGATCCTAGGAAAAAAAGTAAGCGAACCAACTATAATATTTATATAGGAAATGAAACGGTCACAGAAGTGCAAGATACAAAATATCTAGGCATAATTATAGATAAGCATTTAACCTTCGAGAAGCATGCATGGTACATGGCAAAGAAAGTAGGGAAAAAAATAGGGTTTTTAGGACGAATAAGGAATGTTGTAAGTAGTTATGTAAAAGTGTTGATATATAAAACAATAATTGCACCGCATTACGAATATTGTAGTAGTATAATGTTAAATTTCAATCAGGGCTTGATGCAAATGCTACAAAAAACGCAAAATCGTGCAATGCGAATAATATTAAATGTGAATAGATACACGGCAATTAAATCTATGTTGGAAGCTTTATGTTTCATGAGTGTAAAACAAAGAATGGAATATAATGTATGCGTACTAGTATATAAGATGAGGAATAATATGGTGCCAAAATATTTATCAAGTGAAATAAAAAAAATTAGTGAGAGGCATGCATATAACACTAGAAATAATGCAAACATAGTAGTAGAAAGGACACGAACACTAACAGCACATAAGAATTTAACGTATAACGGGTTCCAAATATTCAATGACATCCCAGTAGAAATACAGAATATAACGGAAATAAAATGCTTTAAAACAAAGCTAGCAAAATACATAAAAGAGAGAGATAATAGGAGCAGATAAGTGCGTAAGTGGATAGGGAAAGATATTGCGATTAGTAAGGCATAAGAAAGTATTCAGGCACAATGTATGAAATTTGTTTATGCTATATACATTTTATAGAGCGTTAATGTGATTAGTAATGTATAAAAGAGTTATTCGGGTATAATGTCTGAAATTGTTTAGGTTATACATGTTGTAGCGTTTTTTATATGTAAAGTAGCCAAGGGCTAAATAAAGACATCAATCAATCAATCTCTCTCTCTCTCTCTCTCTCTCTCTCTCTCTCTCTCTCTCTCTCTCTCTCTCTCTCTCTCTCTCTCTCTCTCTGTAAGTCTGTGGGTAAGAAATGCGTAAATTGCGATAAATTAGCAAGTAAGTTAAAAGTGAATAATTTTGAGACAAATCATACGGCTAACTATAGGGATTGTCCGTGTTATATAAAAATGATTAATGGGAAAATAAGTAAAACCGACTATACGGGGGCATAGCAATCATTTGGTGAAATAATATATTTAAATGCACAAGGTTTGTTGGGACATATTGACGAAATCGTTTCACAAATAGTATACAATAGAGAACCTCTCATATTAGCGACAGTTGAGACGCATGTTACTGAGGAGGTGAGTGATCGATCATGAATTGCAGATTGATGGATATAATGTAATTAGATGTAACACAAGTAATTCGAGAACTGGTGGAGTAATTGTATATGTAAAAGATAATATGCAAACAAAAATTATAGCAATTAAAGAAATTAATTTAAATACATGGTTATCCATCATAAAGATAGGAAATCATAATAAAGAAAATATAATTGTATGTACATTATATCACTCACCAAATGCCAGTGACTCAGAGTTTATAGATATTATAAAGGAATTGGGGGAACATCTAATAGAATTTAATAAAGTAATTATTGTAGGAGATTTTAATATAGACATAAACAGAAATGATTATTATGCAAAGAAACTGATCGATGCTATGTACACGTATGGTTTCGCGCAATATGTACTAGAGAATACAAGAATAACAAATAAGTCTAGCACATTGATTGATCTGGTGTTTTCAAACTTTAAAGTAATAGTAAAAACAAAGCATACACCAAAGATTACAGATCACTCTATGATCTGTTATCAATACAGAATTAGAAAACGTATGTAGACCAACGCAATCAAGATCTGCTAGAGACTTTACAAGCTTTAATGATGATTTGTTTGTTCAGGAGATAGGCAAGTATTTAAAAGAGAAAGATGTAAATGAAATACAGGTAGTAGATGTTGCACACGATTTCATAGATATGATTATTAAAGCGTTAGATAAATTCGCGCCGTTTAAAATAACCAAATTAGATTATAAAATAAGCCAGTCACCATGGTTTGAAGGAAGCATTAGACAATTAATAAAAGAGAGAGATAGGTTATATAAGATAGCTATTAATTCGAGAACTGAATTTGATTGAAACCTATATAAACAAAAAAGAAACTTGGTGGTGATGTAGTACGTAGGGCTAAAAAGAACTGGTATGAAAGCAAAATAGATAATTGCAAACATGATAGTTTAAAACTTTGGAGAATAATTAAGCAATTAGTGTATGGTAAGGGAGTAAAAAACCAGAACAATAATGGTGTAGTATTTTGCAATACACGGCTCAGAGAAAACCAACAAATAGCAAATGAATTTAACGAATACTTTGTCAATAGTATTTACGAAATAAGAAATAGTATAGTTTCAGATAAGGATACGGAATTTAACTGTGATATAAATACACAAGTAAATATTGGCAAATTACAGGAGATAATTGCGCATGAACTCAGGTATATTATGAAAAATATGAATAAGAATAAGAAAGGGACTAGTGAGGGAATATCAACTAAAATATTACAAAAAGTAGTTAATACATTTGAGAAGGAATTCATACATATCATTAATACCTCATTATCGCTAGGGGAATTCCCAAGTAAATGGAAAACTTCACAAATAGTACCAATACCAAAAATTCTAAATACAGATAAATGTGAAAATTTTCGACCTATAAATGTCTTACCAATTTATGAAAAGGTATTAGAAACTGTAGTTAAAACACAAATGTATAAGTATTTTGAAGAAAATAAGTTATTAACGCAGTATCAATCTGGATTTAGGAACGGGTATTCTTGCGAGACAGCATTGCAATGCACGATATCTGATTGGAAACAAGATTGTGATAACAATAAGTATATAGTAGTTGTATTTATAGACCTTAATGTTACTGAAGAAGCTAGAAAGATACGGACTACAAGAAACAGTTCTAAAATGGTTTAAAAGTTATCTAACTGATAGAAAACAGCAAGTCAAATTTAATGGTGTGTTATCAGATGAAATTGATTGTAATGTAGGAGTTCCACAAGGAACAGTAGTAGGGACACTGTTATTTATTTTATATACATAAACGATATATTATTAAGATATTCAGAAACATAAGGCTTTTTGCAGATGACATGATAGTGTATCGTGAAGGAGAGAATATTAATGATATTATTAACGAATTAAATATAGTGCTACAGGAACTCAGCAAGTGGTTTAATGTTAATAAACTAAAAATAAATATAGAGAAGACGAAATTTATGATTATAAAAGGAATAAGAAAGCAAATCGTGTATAGAGAAGGAATTAAAATGAACAATATATATATATATATATATATATATATATATATATATATATATATATAGAACGCGTTACAATTTTTAAATATTTGGGTATTATTATATAATCTAATAATAGATGAACATCTAAATTTTAAAGAAAATGTAGATTATATCTGCAAAAAAATTAATAAAAAAGTAAGTTTGCTATAGAGAATAGGAAAACTATTGTATGATAACACGAGATGCCAAATATATAAGAGCATAATTGCACCACACTTTGAATACTGCAGCACTTTGATGTATAATATGAATGAGAGCCAGATTAGAAAACTACAAATATGTCAAAATAAAGCAATGCGAGCAATAATTAGATGTAATATTTACACGCCAATAGATTCTATGTTGGAGGCCTTATGTTTCCAAACAGTAAAACAAAGAATTGAAAGAAATGTTTGTATTTTTATACATAAGATAGTATTAGGCAAAGCGCCGGAGTACCTGCAATGTAAATTAAGTAGGCAGCGTGAACATCATGATCATGATACGCGTAGGAGAAATGACTTATGTATAAAATTGAGTAATACGACAAATGCGCAAAGAAGCATCTTTAGTAATGAATTGAAACTGTACAATAGTTTAAATGAGTATAGCAAAAGCGCAGATAATATAAAGGAATTTGTTAGACGCCTGCAAACTTAACAAACAACAGACATGTTTATAAGCTGTATATATGTAGTCATTGACTAATTAATAATAAATCACTCACTCACTCACTCACTCTCTCTCTCTCTCTCTCTCTCTCTCTCTCTCTCTCTCTCTCTCTCTCTCTCTCTCTCTCTCTCTCTCTCTCTCTCTCTCTCTCTCTCTCTCTCTCTCTCTCTCTCTCTCTCTCTCTTCCTCGGAGCAGAAGAGCGGCTGCTCCAGCAACTCGCGCCCCCACGAGACTCTCCGGTTCTTTTTACCGGGTGAACGCTATCAGCGCGTATCAGCGACCAGTACGGCTCCATCCCTTCGGCAGAGACGACGTTGCTGAGAGAACAGCCCTCTTGTATCCGTGCTCTTGTCTCAAACGGAAATGTTCGTTAACAAGTATCACCGCGCGTTGAGTGGGCGGACCTCGCTCCGACGGCTGCTAAACGGTATTTATATTCCTCTTCGTCAGACTCGAAAATGGGTGTAGTTCACATAATGGATGACAAGAATCTATTCGGGAGCATGCCGCTCTATCGCGGACGCTGTGTGGACCGTAACAAAATCGATAAATTCATCTCAGTTCCAGCTGCTTCGCCGTCCGCCCGCGAATCTTAAATCCCTGTGCGGTGCATAACGATTGCAAAAAAAAGGCAAAAAAGAAATAAATAACATTGAAAGAAAAATTAATATATTAACTCTTTCACAGTGTAGTTCTCGGTGCATTTTTAACGAAAATACTCTTAACGTTGTATCTTTAGTGAAGAGTGCTATTAATACGAGTATCTTTCATTATCCCATCGTTATTCCGTCGTTATCTCATCCGAAATTTTAAATAGCACGCAGATAAAGAATGTTTACTTTCGTCACGATCTCGGACGTTGTAATGTTAATTTTAAATCAGTTTTGTACAAAATACAGTTCCACTACTATAAAATCTTCTCTCTCGCAAAGAAAATTATTTATGAATAAAAATTTAAGATCTCAACAAACAAATTTATTAATTATTTTTATAGAGTTTAATTAAAAATAAACATTTAATGAATGGGTCTGCTGATATAAAGTATCTTAGACAAACATTTGATATCTGAGATAGGAGAGCTCACCCAAAACTTGTCCTTTCAGTCAAAATCATGTTTATTATATCTTATATTTTATAATCATTAAATGAGAATTTATCTTTTAATTCCGACTTCGAATCCTTTCCGAAAATCCTTTCCGAAAATCCTTGTTTTCAATATTTTTGCATTTTGATAAGAAAACGGAGATTTAAACAGTAAAAGTTAAATCGAAAATATTGACACATAATAAATAATGTTAGATTAATAACGATTGTCAAATATTTAGAATCACAATTTTCCTCAGTGGTAAAATAAATTAAATAAAAAGTACTAGCAAAATATATGTAATCCAAAGAGAATCGTTATAATTTTCGAAAAATTTAAACAATTAATTCTGATGAAAAAGGAAGCAAAAAGCTAAAATTGTTTGGAATCTATATTTAATAACGCGGAAAGTAAGCATATTGCATATCGTCAACTTTGTTACTTAGCAAATTTGAACGATTGGGTCCTATCTGCTGATATAAAGTATCTCAGATATCAGACAAACATTTGATATCTGAGATAGGAGAGCTCATCCAAAACATGTTTTTTCGATCAAAATCACATTTATTATATTTTATAATCAGTTATGATTAAATATGAGAAAATTTAATCTTTTAATTCCGATTTCTATATCCAGAACTCCTTGCTTTTAATAGTCTCTTTGTCCAATACGGAAAACGTTGCAATCTGTATTTTCTTTATTCATACTCTAGTTTCTACGTTACCGTCCGCGACTTGCACATTGCAATTTGCAACATAATGATTTACGAGGGGGTTCAAATACGTAAAATCGCAGTAATAAATCAAGCAATCAGTCTTAACTATCGTCAATAGAACTGGATTACCGCAGTTGTTGAACAATTTAGCGAGTTAAGTTGTTTTTCTGCTCGGATATGGATATGTCGGCAAAATCCAAAAGGGCAGAAAATCTTTTATATGTACATACGTGTATGTTTCTCTGCGAAGAAAATGCGTATATATTTAAATTGTACATATATAGGAGGATATATATATTTAAATATAAGAGTATAATGGTTGTCGTGCAGGCATTACAACGTGGAAGAGATGCTTAACCGGTTCGGTGCCGAGGGAACCAGAAGGGCCGGTACTTACGACGGAGATACCGGGTCCTCGATCGCGCAGCTTGCTACAAGAATTAAATACGATTCAAGTACGTCAGGCACTCTTGATTCTTTGGGTGACGTCACGGCATGATGTTGTAATCACATAATTTATCAATTAAATTGCTATCTGCTGATGTTTTGAGTGCTTCGCCTATAGCTCATATTTCAATTCGATAGTTTAAAGTTATAACTTTACCGTTGTTACATAGAATTGCTATAATTGTAGAATCAAAGTGTATACATTTAAGATATGAGTAATAATGCGAAATATCTTTTGTAAATATGCCAGAGACGAAATGGGTTTACAATGTTGAAATCTGTGACTTCAGCAAGCGTCTTCCGTACAATTCTTCGCAGACTATGAAAAATCCGCCGGTAATTACATAATAGACGTTGACGGGAACGCGTTGCTGGACGTTTATATGCAAATCTCATCAATGCCCCTAGGGTACAATCATCCGGCTATGTTGGAGGCTCTCGCCGATCCCGTTAATCAAGTGAGTGATATAAAAGGTATTTCGTCGCGGAGTACCGTATTTATTTTTCTCACATACGGAATTTACATGCTAATCTCCTCCTACATGATATATCACTTGAGTTTTAACTATATACAGCATATGTACAATATTGGATTAAATTCTAATAATCCGATATTCTTGGAATACATTGCGAATTATTTTGTTCTACGTAGAGTAGATGGTGTCCAAGCGTGTACGAAAAATTGTGAATGATATATATATTATGTCTTTTTCCAGAAAATTATAGCGAATAGGCCTGCATTAGGTGTCTTTCCAGGGAAAGATTGGCCTAATAGATTAAAGGATGTTCTGCTTAAGAAAGAGGTAATATATACATAAAATTATAATAAATTTTTTATTGTCCATCACTCTTCGCGCGATATAAATATGAATTATTATTATTATTGTTTTGAGCAGTTTGCACCACCCGGATTATCGCACATCACAACAATGATGTGCGGTTCTTGTTCCAACGAGAACGCTTTTAAAAATATATTTATTTGGTACGCCGAGAAACAAAGGCAAAGAGCGCCGTTCACGAAGGAAGAGATAGAGTCATGTATGATAAATCAAATTCCCGGTTCACCTCGATACTCTATTATGTCCTTTAAAGGTCAGTCACCTGTCCGAATGAAAACAAGTTTCGTTTTAATTAAGAATCTATACGAAATATTTAATATCGTTAGGTAGTTTTCATGGAAGAACCTTAGGTGTCCTTTCAACGACTCACAGCAAGTACATTCACAAAATGGATATACCGGCTTTCGACTGGCCTATCGCCTCTTTTCCAGAGTACAAATATCCTTTAAAAGAGAACGTGCGAGAAAACAAGCAGGAAGATAAGCGTTGCCTCGCGGAGGTATCGTCAAGTCACTACTCTTAAATGTCTTTTTGAGCGTTTCGCATATATGAGAGAAGAATTTAAGAGCATGACGATATGTTTCAGGTCGAGGAACTATTCGAGAAGTACAAAAACGAAAAGAAAATACCAGTGGCCGGCGTGATAATTGAGCCTATTCAAGCGGAAGGCGGAGATAATCACGCATCGCCGGAATTCTTTCAGGAACTTCAACGCGTGACGCGGAAGGTAAAGCGTGCGGCTCACAATTATCTCACTGCGTTGTAAGAAAAGATATATTGCATTAAAATGTTGCATTGAAATATTTTAGCACGGAGCTGCGTTACTTATCGACGAAGTGCAAACTGGTGGCGGACCAACGGGAAAAATGTGGTGCCACGAGCACTTCAATTTAGATACCCCACCCGACGTGATGACTTTCAGCAAGAAAATGCAAATGGGCGGTTATTATCACTCGGAGGATCTAAAGTAAATGTTTTTTTTTACGATAAAGCGATAACGTTGTGTTTTAAGTATTAACGTTTAATTCGTCCTGCACATCGCAGACCGAAACTGTCATATCGTGTGTTCAATACTTGGATGGGAGATCCCGGCAAAGTGATACTGCTCGAAGCGATTATAAAAACGATCAAAAAGGAGAATCTTTTGGATAGGGTTACGCGCGTCGGCGACTATATATTGAAACATTTAATGGATATGCAAAAAGAGCATTTTGCTATAATCAGCGCAGTGCGTGGACGTGGAACTTTCATAGCGTTTAATTGCGCCTCGCCTGAAATGCGAGACAACATCATCAAGAAACTTGCAACGAGAGGTAAGGTGATATCGAAATGTAAAATGCGAGCGCTGAGAATATCTTTCACGTTTTCGTGCTTTTCGTGTTCTTGTTAGGTATCCAGACAGGTGGATGCGGTAGCCAAGCCGTGCGGCTGAGGCCTGCGTTGACTTTCACAGAGCGTCATGCCGATATATTTCTGGACGCGCTTCGTTCCGTGTTAAAAAAATAAGAATAATCTTGGTGATTTCTTGTGTCTTCCAAATCAGATGTCTTCCGTTATGGAGTGTTCACAGAGATGTACGAAGTCTATAAATAATCATTATTTTTCTATGGCAGTTATATTATAGAATAGTTTATGACAAATGACGAATTAATGACGAACTAATCAACTGTATTGTCTTGTACATGTATGTAACAAATATCGTTCGATGTGTTCTAGAAAATGTGCAAAATTATGATATGAATGTATTCCGTAACAAATGTAGAACTGTAAGTGATATCTTTATTGAGTATAAATTTTTACATCGATTATTTATATATTTCAATATTTTGAACAAGATTTGCTATATTTTAGAAAATTTAGTATAAAGTGATTAACAATTTTTATAATTTATATTTCATTTTATCTTCCTGCTGTTATTTGCTAATTGGCTTGATTGATATAATTGGAAAAATTATTGCACAATTACAAAATGTTTTCTAAAAAAAACTGCCAATAAAAAATGTTTAAGCTGTTCTGATTGTTATCGAAAACTTCCAATGTCCTTCATCTCGACATTTTCCTGAGTATTTCGGCAAAATGCTCATATTCTTGATGATGACTCTTCTGTGTCATGTAAGCCTTCGTCCTCATCTGAAAAAAAATATTCGAGATAATTAAAGATTACAAAAATAAAACAATGTATTAAAAATCGAATTCCTGATTACTGCAAATGCGTATTTACCGTAACTTTAGAATCCACCGAACCATGTCGTTGTGACAAGTGCCACAAATTTACAGCCATATTCGCTAATGCAGTATCCCGTAAATCTGCACGAATAATAAAGCAATTAAATAGTTCGAGTGCTAGCGCCGATTGTTTATCAAATTGCTCGGTAGATCCAAGATACTTGAGATGACTCAAGATTTCCTCAACAATCTTCGAACATATTTTATTGACTTCACCAATAAATTTCTGATCAGATCCATACAATTTATCATTTGAATCAACCTGAAATGCCATTATGTGATAGATCTTAGTTCGTAATTAATTTCTCTAATTTTTAAGTGTCATGAAATTACGGTTATTTAATTGTTCTTTCAAATATGCACGAAAGTATGAGGTACCTTATCGATATGATATGGATAATTTTCCTGCGCTACCGTTGAAAGAAGATCGAGTACACGTAAATACAAATATGGTTTAGTTGAGGTATTCTCCTCGAAGTAACGTTGAACAGCATTGAGCAAGCCTCTCATCAAGTACAGGACACCATGCTCTGGGCTATCCTGATATAGTACAAAGCAATCTTAAAATCATAAAATTAAAACGTAGCGCATATCAGTATACTTACGGGAACTACTAATAATGTAGACAAGAAATTCGATAAGTATGAGAGCAAGTACGGCTGTGAGCTTTTCTGTCTTCCATCGATATCGATGGTTTTCGGCATTTCTGGAACTAAACTTAAAGCGGCCTTAAAGCAGGCATCGGCTGAAAAAATGCCGGTTTTCGCACGTAAATTGACGAGATAAATAAAAACAATATGTTATATGTTAATGTTAAAAAAAGAATTAATTAGAATCGTACCTTGGCCTAGACATTGATTCAATAGGGCGACCTGTCCAGACAGTAGATACAATTGCAGGCGTGTATGGACTAAAGTTAACGACGGTATAGTGATGAAACAGAATGCAGCACAGGCGCGTACAAATGCCGACGTTCTCCTCGTATGGTGGCCACGCACTATCTTTCTGGTATCAACTGATAATCTATTCACGCACTGAATACAAAAGCAATGATTTAATTGCCACTAAAAGTTTTATCTTGATATAGATTAGTAACTGTTCTTCCTGTAAAGGAAGAACAGTATACGAGGGTAGTCTGAAAAGTTTTGAGCCTAACATCGACTTAAAAGGAGACTATGTTGGAAAATTTGACCGAATTTGACCAAAAAAATAAGGTTTGAGGCTCAAAACTTTTCAGACTACCCACGTATGTATTACGTACCTGCACAAGTTGTATATGAACGCTATCAAGATTAGGAAATGCCGCCCTGGCCTCTGCGTAGAAACTAAGCTGCTTCTCAAAATCGCGACCATAATCTACTCGTTGCACTAGGCCACATATTAATTGTCCGATCTGTCGTTTCTCATCTTCGACGGTCAGAGCACTGCATTTGTTTGATTTTAAAGATCAAAATAAACTGTATAATCGCGAAATTAAATTGACATACCTAACGGAATCGTGCATTATTCTTGCGATAAACATCAGAGCGTTTATAATAATAGGATCTGTAATAGGCCCGCTTTGTGCACTTAATCCTTCTATAACAGTTTTACAAACTTCGACCTTAACACTTTCTTTGTGAAACAAGTCAATTAGGGGTAAAAAATTGTCCTGCAAAAATTGTCAGATTATTTGTGATAGATCGAACGTTTTAACATAATTTATTAAATAAATACGAATAATGTGCGGTTATATAAATGCAAAGATAGTTACTATGGCAAGCAGCGATTCAAAATCTTGCGTGTGGGCGACTATCTTCTCAACAATATTCTGCAACTGTGGATAATAATTTTCGAAAGCTTTGTTTGGTCGTAGCCGGTCTATTATTTTGCCGAAAAACAAATTTAATTCGTTTACCTGTAACACATATTACATATTATAATAATTTAATTTGATATATGAAGTATTATTATTAGAGGAAAGTGCCCTATTATGAGACAGGATCCAAATATGAGATATGTTAAGCTAAAAGGCTCTATATAGGACCTATCTGTTGATCCCACCATGAAAAAACCCCGCCATCTCATATTAGGATCCTATCTCATAATAGGGCACTTTCCTCTATTATTATTCATACAACTTACAGAAAAGTGTATAACGGTGAATTGAATCCAAATCTCGATACAATGCATGAATTTGTTGGGATCTGTGAGGTCCGTTATATACTTCCATATCACGTTAAGCACCGATTGACAATCTTCTTTCGGCGGAAATTCTCGCACAAGACATTCTCCCAAACTTCGATATAAGAGATACTGAGGATATCCTATCGAGGTAAAAAAAGAAAATCTTGTAATATCTCTAAATTAAATACATATATACATCTCTTAATTTTTTAATCTCAGTACCATCGTCTTCGCTCGCTACTATTAAATTGACGAAATCCATTGCACGTGCAGCAATATACGTCGGTTTAAATGCAGTCAGTACTGTATTTAATAATAATGATCTGAAAACATGTATGTCAATTACGTAAAAATTAATAGATTAGAGACAAATTAAAGATATAAATATATAGATATAATAGGTATAAAATACCTATTTATTTACCCCTTCTCTTGCTTTTTACATCGAGATAAAACCTCTTCAAGAAGGCTTTCGGGCGATGTTGCCACCAAGACCTGTACGATCCAATCCAAAGCTGGTGAGTATAAATTAAGATACGAATGCAAGGTGACGTTTTGTTTCATTATTTCATTTTTCACAGCAGTACCAAATAGCTGCTGATATGTAAAAAGAAAGTCGTACAAATTCTCCCTCACAAACTCAAAATCTGATGTTTTGTTCAATGCCAATCCCACGCGACATAAATAACATCTCGCGTAAACCGCTATCAACGGATTTCCGATACCTCTTATCATACGAGTTATACGTAGTAGAGCAGTATTAAATTCGCTAAAATAAAAATATTGTTTTAATATGTTATTTTATATTATCATAATATTACAAATGTCTATTACGAGAGTCTTACCTCGTCGTTAGAAAACTGTAAGATTTTATTATCGCCATTTCAACATATAAACGCGGTACTAGTTCGCGTATAGAAGCTATCTTGTAAAACCAATTCCGACACGTTTCCTTTGCATTCTCAGGAACCATATCGGGTGTAAAATTATCGGGCAAGCTCGTAGGTACTTTACTTCCTGGTCTACGAGAGAAATATCACTATTAGCAACTGTGCGATAATCAGAAAAATATAAAATGCAGTTAAAAAATAAGTTGAAAAATACATATAATAATTACTTGTAATACTCAGCCTTCACTTTCAATCTGTCGTACACAAGTTTTCCAAAGATATCCAAAATATCTGTGATGAGAACAAACTTGCTCGGATAAAAAGCCATTACAGACGTATCTACTAATAATTTGGCACACTGAAATAATTTAGCATTAATATCTAAATCGTAAGTTTCTTGCTCTAAGCTCTCTCATAGAAGATGAACAAATGTATTGAAACCTGTATTGCAATTTTGAGCGCCTTCACTCTTTGATCCGAATGCCACGCTTGTACTAGTTCATTGTTTAATTGTTCGATTCGCGCGGTATACTGTTGCTGCGACAAGTCCAACATTTGCCTGACAGAACCCTCTTCAAAGTCGTCTAATTGTTCAAGTCGCGTTTTTACCTTGTCGACCATCGGCCCGCTTGGCTGAACTTTCACTACAACTGTGATAAAGCAATATTGCGACAATTTAAAATAAACAATACTGTATTTAAATAATTTTACAAAATTAAATTAATCGTTAATTTTTTGAAAAAGTAAGTACCTTTCTCTCCACCTGGCAAGAAACTGGTTACAATCGATAATTTTTCGGAAGTTGTGTATTTGCTCAATATAGCGGAACGTCTAACAGACCATGGCTCTACCAACTCCTCTGCCGTATCTTTTGATTTTTTACTCACAGGTGCGACATTAGAATAATCCCACTATGACATAGATAATAAACACATTGTGATAAAGACACTAAAATAAAAATATTATAAATTATATATATTACTTCATCTGCAGCCATCTTGGAGAGAGGATCCAATTCTTCTTGAACAAATTGTGTAAGAGGATCAAAACCATCCAGGGAAGGATGACTTAACAATGGATCGCTCAGTGGATTTGCAGGAACTGGTGTGTGCGTTGGGGTAGGTGTTCCAGTAGAGGAACCGGTGCTTGTACTTCGTAACGCACTGCGTCTAGCTGCGCTACGTCCATCAATCAGCTATATCATTGTAAAAAAATTTTCTATGATTGTAGAAATGGAAATATTTGTGATACTCCAGTAAAAGAGAGACTATTCTTACAGTGATTACAACTGGTTTCAAAGGATGATCCGTAGTTTCTTCTAGGCACGCAAACTTCACAGTCCCATATTCCATGGGCTTTGATATCCTGCAATAAAGTTCCTAGTATGATTTTCTTATGTTAGAGTATCAAGATTTTATTATATGATATCGAGAACAACAGCGTGAGCAGACACTTGAACGAAAATTAATTCTCTCACCATTCTATCTCCGTCATGTTTAATCGCGTCGAGACTCCTCTCAAGTCACAAGTAGGAGCGTATAATCACGCCGATATTGTGCAGCTCATTATGCGGCACCGGAACCTGACGTTAAAAAGCGCACCGACTGACCGACACATCACACAGTCGACACGATGTCAAAACGTCAACTGAATTTACTGAATCAACTGATCCTCGCGCAAAGTCAGGCAAAGGCGCAAGCGGAGCGGAAGCACCCCGATCGGCAGTCGGCACGAGAATTCGTCCATCGCGCTTATTGGTCGCCTGTCGACGAGCTCCTAGAGATTTTTCCAAATCCTGATTACACCCGGCGAAAAGCGTTCATCTCGGCCTCGGTCCCTCGTGGTGTCACGAATCTCCAGCCGACAGGTTTGCCTGCACGGCGAATTTCGACTTTCCGACCGGCGACCTCGTCGCGGAACGGCGGAATGCACTCGACTGAAAATGCACGTCGATGCGGTCGATGATTCCAATGAACCGCCAATCGCCAATCCCGTTTGGGTCGTGACGCAAGGGCGCAGCCTAGTACTACGTTTACGCGAGCGTTACTTTTGTAGTAACTTACGATAATTCCTTCGCGTAAACGGGATTTTGTAGTAACTTTATTACGATAATTTACTCCGCGTAAACGAGTGAATTATCGTAAGTTACTACAGAAGTAACGCTCGCGTAAACGTAGTATAGGGCAGCTGGGCAGTACCGACCAGCACCGACACCGTCCACCGTCCCCGACCATTCTGACCACAGATGATGATTCTGACTCTGAAGTGACCATTCTGACCACGCACGGCACTGACGGCACACGGCACGCCGCACCACGCCGCACGGGGCGACGGTCGTACTTACCGTTCTCCACTTCTCCCCCAGCCCCAGTCCCCAGTTCCCAGTTCTCGCCGCACGCCATCGTTCGCACGTTGCAATTGCAGTACGCGAGCTCCGGATCTCCGCGGAAACTCGCGTCGCGACGCACCCGGACCATGGACGACGTTCTCGAGAGTTGGGAGCAGATAGAGGAATCCGGGGTAAAGCGCGTCCCGGAGTTTTCTCTCTTCGAGTCTGACATATACTACGTTTACTTCGAGCGTTACTTCTGTAGTAACTTACGATAATTCACCCGTTTACGCGGAGTAAATTATCGTAAGTTACTACAAAATCCCGTTTACGCGAAGGAAAATCCCGTTTACGCGAAGGAATTATCGTAAGTTACTACAGAAGTGACGCTCGCGTAAACGTAGTAATAGAACGGGACGATTAACCTATAACCTATAACCTCCTTTGTGCTCCATTAGGGGATGACGCGTGGCTCAGTGCCTACGCGAATGATTAGTAACACCAAGGTCCGTGGTTCGAATCCGACCCGGCCTTCGTCCCATATATGCTTTGTTGATAAGTTTTTTCCGATTAAGATTCTTATGGATTAATGATCTGCACGATTGGGAATCGGAAAGGATTCATAATCTGCAAGGTTTAAGATTCGTAAAAAGGATCAAAAAGATTATGAACGTGTGTATCACGGTGGTAGTGTGAATGAATGAATGACTAAGGTCTACATTGCTTGTGCTAATTACCTTAGAGTACAAGGCACCTTATTTCCTCATCCAAGGAATGTAACTGATAAAACCCCCTTGTGCTCCATTTCCTTCGATGACGAGAGGACTCCACGAGGCTCGTCGTCTCGCATTTCCTCGCGTCGAAACGTCCCAATCGTCGCGTATTTTTCGTACGTACATCGTTCGTAACTGATAGATTGATATACGCGACTGTTAATCGTACTTAGTATTTTTTACGCTACCATAAGGACATACTTTTGCATGGAATGCTCCAAATCGTTGAGCTCGCGTGGAAATAGTTCTTTTCCTAATATTACTCGATTTCTTTCCGGAGATTATTTATTGTCGCATCTTACGGAAGAGGAATGTAAAATTATGATGGATTTCAGGCACTCGACAAAAGACTGGAGGCTTTTCGGTTGAACACAGAGGAAGAGATAGAATCTTCTAGGTAGGTTGAGGTGAATGTTTCTAGAACTTCTTTCCATTCTGTACTTTTTAAAGTCATTTAGAAACAATGTATATATTACATATTCAATGACTTTTTGGACATAGGGCCAGTAATGATACAAACACAAGGATGATCATATTAGGAGAAGACGGCCTCAGATCTCAATACGTACCTCCAAAGCCCATGGTAAAAATATTAAAGAGACCGACCGCGGACTCGCGGGGCAGTGGCGATGGCCCACTGAATGACGACAAACCCAAGCAGCCAATCAAATCTTTGAAGCAGGTATGTAAACGCACTGTTTTTTTCGCCCCCCCCTCCTGTCGAACATATGAGAGACGTAACGCATTCGTCTTAGCGGGAGCAGGAATATGCGGAGGCGCGCAGGAGGATCCTGGGGGAAGAGAAGAGCCCGGAAGAGAAGACGGCGCAGGAGATCAACAGAATTCAGGCAAAGTCGAGTGCGCCGAACGGCAATAATTTGCCCAGCAACGTTCTTCGCATGCCTATCGGCCCGGACGGCACCCGGGGCTTCAACGTACGCAGGTAGCGCGTCTCCCGACTGTCTCTTTCCACCCATCTTCTTCCTCTCCTTCCTACTCGCTGCCACGGGGAAGGAGAACGGCTATGAGGCCGATGACACGGAATAGCTTTGCGCTCCCGACCAGAGCGGACAAGATATTCTCAAAGCTGCGTCCTGCGACTTGTCATCATGCGTAGATTTAGCCCAGCAAGGATTTGAGAGAAAATGGACTTAGCAACGCGAAAACTAAATGCCAATGTCACCACGCTACATTCGATTAGTGCACTCTTACATGACAGAATCGAAAAAGAGACAAATGTGACAGGAAAAATAATTATATTATATGTTTATATTTGTATGAATATGCATGCAGATATAATTATTTTTCTATGACGGAATTGCGATTTAGATAATGGAATAAGACGGAGGCGTGGATTTGTTACAAACGAAGAAAATAAATCGCATCAGTTTGTAAACTTGTATAGTAAGTGGAAGTATTTAGTGGATTGTGTAATAAGTATCTGGACGGTGTAATAAAAGAACTCCCTGTATATATACACATATATTATATACATGTACAATTATATTTGCGATATGTGATTCGTTTTGTTATTAAATCAAAGATACTTTTAACACAGATACTTTTCATTGACCTCTGCTTCGAATATGATACAAACTTCATGTAGATGTAAAAGGGAGATCAAGGGAGATTACGCCTTAGCAATTTCATGTTGAATTGTGCTTAAAGTAGCATAAATTGGGAAAATTACTTATTAAATTGTTTATATACATTCTGACAAGTTTATAAAATTGCACATATTTCAATTGTTGAGATTCTTACAGCACACATTGTTTAAATTTCCTTGATTGCAATCGCAATGTTTTCTTGAATCGACAGTTACGACTCGAGATTGTTTAGATACGATGCGGATATATAATTATCTTCAAACGTAAAGAACTTCCCGAATGTACTAAAAATGAATTTACACTGTTGGGTACTGGGTAGTAGGTAGTAGGCGTTCAAGCGTGATATTCGCGATTGTTCGCGATTAACGCTTCACGCGCGTGTATATGTGCATGTGTGTGCGCGCGCATGCACGCTCAACAAATGTGCAAATGCGTCATGGCGCATGTCAAATTGTACGTCTACCGCTATCAGCTCTCGTCTGCGTCCCGCAGCACGGATATTTCTCGCGGTTTTGAAATAATGTTGATGCCGAGTTGTCCGTGGAAATAGGTGTCCGGGTGCGCCGCAAGTGCCGCGTCGCGTTGTCATCACCGGAGCCGTAAGGATGGCGGAATCGAGCGGGCCGATTCTTCACGTCATCGTCGTCGGGTTTCACCACAAGAAAGGCTGTCAGGTAGAGTGACAGGCCAATTAACCTGCTTTCCTCGTTTTCAATCGCGCCCAAGGCGTGCTGATAACGTTAATGTCGCCTTTTTAGGTAGAATACTCGTTTCCACCTTTGGTGCCCGGTGCGCCTAACGAGTGCCCGTTGGGATGGAAGTATCTGCCCACGCTCGCCCTGCCCGACGGTTCCCATAACTACGACGAGGACACAGTCTATTTTCACTTACCTAGTCTGAACGATCCGAAACGTACAATATACGGCATTTCATGCTTCCGCCAAATACCTGTGGAGGTATTACAAAAGTATTCTACGTTAATGTATACAAGTTTTAACTTCTCGTATAAATATCAAGCCAAACATTATTGTGTTTGCAGAAACTAAAGAATCGTACGTCTGACATAACAAGAGGCACTGTTCAGAAGTCAGTTTGTGTGCTAAGCACTTTGCCTCTGTACGGACACATTCAGGTAAAAATGGCCTTGATAACACACGCATATTTCGAGGAAGGAGATTTTAGTAAAGTATCCTTACTGGAGGATACTTATCATCATCTTAATTCGTGTATGAGCGGCGAAAGTCATATACCGCCGCAAACTTTTGTTGGTAATTATCCATCAACAAATTTCTGTTCAATGATATTTTAGTCACACCGCCTGCATTGTACACATTATTTACAGGTTTGTCTGCAAGAGATTTTATATTGCAATTCCGTCACAAAGTGTTACTTTTATTTAAATTGCTCTTGCTTGAGAAAAGGATAGTCTTTTATCAATCACCTGTACAGCCACTGTGCGCCACGATATTGACTCTACTGTCACTGTATCCAGACATGATTGAACATGGTCTCCAACAAGCGGCTTGTGTGAGGTACTACGGAGATACTTTAATGAATAAATTTATCGAGATTGATAGCAGTAATAAGTTCTATAAACAAATCCTTCTTTTCTTCAGACCATCCAGGCCGATGTCTCCGATTCCGACTTTCGATGAGGAAGAAATATCAACGAATAATGTCGACGATTCTAACTTGTCATCCACCCGCATCGTCAAAGACGATATGTCAAACGCCACGAGTCACGAGCAGTGCAACGATAACAGCAATAAAAATTCCTTGTGCATTAACGACAACAAAACTATGGAGTCGATGGAGGGTAAATGTTTGGATGAACTACAGCATGTAACCCTACAGAAGAATAATAACGACAATGAAAATCTAAATATGAAGGTCATCGAAATAGAATCGGCACAAGAATGCACCGAATCTTACCTGGAGGAAAGCGATTCTAAATATTCGCCGAAGCCGAACGATAACGTACACAGGGTACATAGCGTAAACGCCATCACATTAAGCACGGGCGACACGGATAATAGTTTACCTCGTGACACGAGTAGCGATGCGCTTTCTGACGCGAGATTAACGAATAACATTACGCAAATTGCGCATGTTAATCCGGAGTTGTGCGGCCTACCTTTGGAGTTATTTACAAAGGTAATGACACCTGATGCACTTGTCATAGATATACATGGTGTTTCCTAAGTAAGTACAAAAAAGTGAAGGGGATATTCCGTGGCTTGTTTTATGGAGAAAAGATCCTATAAACATATGCCCTACATTGCTTCGTTTTCAAAATACAGAGTGTCAAAGTTGTAAAATAAAAATATGGAAATTTCGGAAATCTGGAAAACATTTAAAGATATTTAATTCAAATTTGGTTTGCGTACATGTGGTATTAAGAATCATTTTCCGGTACCGATAAAACATTTTTAGACCCATCAGGGGCGTGCATCTTTGTCGAATCGTGTATTTTGAAAACGAAGCAGTTTAGGGCATGTGTTCATAGGACCTTTTCTTCTTAAAATAAGTCACCGAATATGCATTTCCTTCAATTTTTTACTTATTTAGGAAACACCTTGCATATTCCATTCGGATAACATTTTGCATATTGCAGAAATATGTATCTGTTCTAGGGATATCTCTGCTTACCTTACTTGTCTTTACCCTATTTGGATCTCTTGGGGGATATTAATGTTAGAGGATATATAGTAGGCGCTACAAATGTGCTGTTTAAACAAAAAAAGCAGTTAATCGATGTGCTAGTCGAGGTAAGCTTAATGCTAGATGTATATTTGATTGGGAATTGAATATAAATTTTGTTTAACTATATAATCGTATGCTACATTTACAAAAGGTTGAAAACACGCGGATAGAGGCGACCGATCCCGAGCTGAGGCGGCAGCTGCATCTCACTACGGAGGACTTGAGATTCGCCGATTACGTGGTAAGGCATGTGGCCGAGCCTCGGAAGGATATTTTTCTGGACGGGGTGGGATGGGAGGGTGGCGACGAATGGATCAGAACACAGTTCCGGGTGTACCTATTGAGCATGCTGCGTACATCCATGCAACAGGATACTCGTCAGTCGGATCACTACAATGCAGCATTCATGTCCGCGTGGCGCGCTACAAATAATTACAAGGCGTGGTGTAGCGCGAACAAACCGGAAATACTCAATATCGAGCCCGGTCATCCCTTTGCTGGTCAGCTGTCGGTGCAAGATATGAAATTACGTTTATCACAGTAAGTACAAATCTCTACTATAAAGTATAAATTTATAGTGCAAGGAATAAGAAATAGACTACTAATTCGGTTCATTGCTTTTTATGTTCATTATTTTATCCGATCAAGAGTACAGTGTTTAAGAAAACAAAAACATTTGTTGTTTCAGCACGATGCAAAATACGGAAAGCGGCAGAAAGTTGAATCAAGCAATGGCATCGACTGGGCGCGCAGTGGCCACTACTGGGAAAGCTGTGGGTAAGGCTGCATAACTTGATTTAAATATAACCCGGACCATAGAGCATTTAAATGCATTGTCAATCAATTTCTAAGTAGAAATATTTCTTTCATACTTAAAACTGCATATTAATATCTATAAAAAAAATACCTGTTATAACTCTTCGTATTTATTACATTCTATATTTACTATTTACATGCAGTTTTTTTTAAGTCTAGTTACTATATGAAAAAAAATCATAATTGGGAATATTACATCAGACGTTCCGCTTAATTTCGCTTAACGTCCAATGCGATCAGAATATGCATAGTTAGGAAGAAAAGTGTGCATAGAAATATTATTCTTGGGACTAACAATTTACAAGGGGGAGCGCTGTCGCAAGCAAAAGGGGCGTTCTCAAACTGGTGGAGCACGCTGACAACAGTTCAGCCGGTCGATGAGGCAAAGATTGACAATCAGACGACAAACAACCATCACACAGTATCCAGCGTCACGGACAAAGAGTCTGTTGAAGACGAGGAGTTGAATTTCTCTGCCACCAATAACGCGGATCTTACCGTAGACCTTGATTAATGCGAAAACATATGCCGATGAGAAATGAAAAAAACGATCACGTGTGATCCAAGCTAAAAATACGAGATATCGGACATTGGTACAGAGTGTAATATAAAGATACGTAAAACTGAAACGAAAAAATTCCTTGCAAGATCTCGTGTACGACGTGCTTGTTAAACGACCGAATTTTTTAAAGCATTTCAGTTTTAGCGAGAGAAGTTGTGAAGTAAGAAAGTAAACCCGCGTACGTACAACAGACTATATTAATGTGATATGTAGCCCGCTAGGAGATTTTTTAGGCTGTCCGACAAATGCTAGTTAAGCCGATATATTATTGATTTGAGTACAAGTTTTTGTAATTTCCGTCGAATATATTTTGTATATATAATTTCTATATTGTTTATAAGATATGTGATATAATTTCGTTATGAAAAGACACGTAACTATCGCCAGTGATCTTGTGTGTACTCAACTTTTTCAATGTTGCATGCAATTAAGCAACACTATAAAAATGTCAATCAATTTTAAACCTAAGTAATAGACAAAGCATTTTTTTCAGTCGCAAATCTTATTCTCGAAGGCTATACTACATTTACACATGTAATATTACATCCAATAATATTATTGTTTCGTTTATACATAGAGATATTCTCGCTTAAGAAGTACCTGTATCCTTTGTTGTATATAAAAAATGTTTACGCGCACGTTTACATCGCGATTATCATGATGATTTTTCGCGCGCTTTGCGTATCATCTCGACGAGATCTTACGTCTTATTTACCGCTCGGATCGGAAGAGTACATTATCCTTTAGGCGCATATAAAAGAAACGCGAGAAGAGTGGCATGTTTGACGTACGCCACATCGCACATTATCGATCGTAGCAAATTTCTATCTGCAGGGTTTTCAATATTTTGTATTGTCGTGAGTAGCGGATTACATGTAGAGGATGGGCGGAAAGTTCGGAACTGGGACAGCCGATATCCGACAAGACATAAACATTGTACATTGTTCCATAATTCATTTCACTAAGGCTAATCCTGTTATTGACAATATTGCTACCTCCATTTATTGTCGAGATTACACCGTACGATTAGTTTCGTGTACCTAAGTACAACACGACGCTCCCTCATAATTCGATAGATCGGTAATGAAAGATCTAAATCGAGATAGATAGTTGTTAAGCTGACTGTATCCTTATATCCGTCGGAATAAATTGTTAGCTTTATCGTCAAGATCGTGGACGATCATTCGTGGAACGAAGAGCTGCCGTTAATCATCGTAGCAGAGTTACGATTCAATTAAGCTTAGAGCACCCATGTAGATCATTTGTAGTGCTACTAGCGTAGTCATTATATAGTAACACATGTATATCTGATTAAGATAAGAAAGTTTTTCTTCGCCATAATATTCGCAGAGTTACGCGAAAAGCGTTTTGTAAGAGGTATTATTAATTTACGATTCGCCCCTTTCTAGAGCTTAATCGTACTTAATATTCGCTCTATTTTTACACCGTTTTTACGTTAACCAAGTGAATCTCAAACGGCCACATTTGGCGCTAAATATCGATTTTTGTTACAGTTGTCAAATCGATCTGTCAAATTTTATCTTAAGCTGTTATTTAATAAAAGGCGACACGTAGTAATTATGCGAGCTGTTTATCTTGAAAACGATCGAGAATATCTAATCTCAATGGCAAATTTTATCTCACTTAAATCTGTCCTCGTACACACAACCATTACTGTTTTCAGAATAAACGGTTCACACGCCAGTTTAGATTAAGGTATCATAGGTGCATCTTTGTGATATTTAGTTTGTCATAATCTGCGACTTGATTTAAATTTCTTCGAAGAGAATTCGTCGGGGTGTTAGGGTATGTCTTTATTTTTTGAGTAAAGTGTGCCAAATGTGGAGCGTGTACATTTTTAGGAGTATCGATGTCTGGGCGAAATGTATTTTGCAAACGGCGGCGCGATGCAAATTCATACGCGAAAAACGGCCAAGCTGCTAATATAATAAACGGAATCGACGTTGGACATTTAATAATTTTATTAAACGTTCGATAAAATTATCGTCTTTGATAAACGATCGACTTTTTTTTCGATCCTTTGCCATCATAGAAAAATTATGAATCCTCCTCGAACGACATATATTTGAATTTATGCGAATAACGAATTTTGCTCGCGCTGTCTTTAACATTATTATACAGAAAACATAAACGTTTCGTAGACATTTTTATTTAAAGTCGTTTATAACACACGACGTTTGTACATACATTTTATTTATTACAACACAAATATATTTTTCAGCGGCATCTTTTTCGCGAAATTGCAGGATCTTAATATTGTATAGTCGTTAAGATTTTCTCTTTGCGATCGATTTACGAACGCGCTCGATGTATAAAATTTCTATTCTATATTCTTGATTTAAATTATCACCGATCGAAACAAAAATGATAAAAGCAGAAAATTCGACGATCCCTTTGCACAGCTTTAGATGTGATTATATTATCGCAAGAAGTTATTTAAGACCCTCCTTCTCCCGCCTACATTGGATATAACATAACTGAATATGTTTTCTATATTTATAAAACGCAAGTTTGTACAGCTTACGAAAATGTAAGGAGAACGGAGCATCACGATCTGAGAAACGACTTATTGTACTGTACTGTATTGTATCCTATGACTGTAGAGTACCACCATTCGTCAAAATATTAAAAGAAATAATATCTAATTCTGAATGTGCGTTCTCGGGTTCTTTTTGCAGCGGCAGATTATCGTTAATCACGTTGTAGAGATCCACGATATTTGTTTTTATCGAGATACAGGGCGGCGCAGGTTTTTTAATTGCCGATAATTTACGCAACGTATCGGCGTAAATATCGGTAACAGATTTGATTGGACATGTCAGCAGACTGACATCAACTGCGTACTGCGTCCGCAATCCGCATTCAGTTTATGTTCTGCCAGCAGAGTCTGCTGACATAAGATTTGTTCTTGTGTTCTTTTTAGCTGAACTTCTTGTACAGTTCATCTTTTTTCTTCAATGTGAAAAGAAAAAGAGGGAAGATGAACCGTGCAACAGTTCAGCTTAAAAGAACAGGCCGGCAGAGCAAATCGGCAGCAGAATTTAAACCGCGCAGAGCCTAGACGGTTTCTGCAGGATCTGCTCGATTTCTGCCGCTAATCTGCTATGATCCAATTGTGTTAGCAGACTCTGCTGGCGGAACATAAGCTGAATGCGGACGCAGTTGATGTCAGTCTGCTGACATGTCTGATCAAGTCTGTTACCAATCTGCCAACAGAGACTGTCACTTTACTCACTTTACGATTTCCGCGGATTTCAATCATTTGCGTGTTTGACCAGTGTGAGCGCGCCTTAAAAATCATACCGTTCGGCGCGGTGGGGACGGTGCGGCAGGAGTGGAACGGCGTGCGGCGCGGCGACGGCCGACGGCTACTATAGTATAGGGATAGGGAAACGAAAGCGAGAACCGGGGATGATCTCGCCGCGAGCCGTGACTGGTCGGCCCGGTCGGCCGATGCGCCGTCGAATAAACATCGTAGCTCACCGATAATAGCCGAAGAGCCAAGGTGCCGCTCGGCTTGCGGGTTGCGGGAGCGAGACAGAGGAGGTCGTGTGCGAACTGCGAACGCCATGGTGTGTGACTGGCAACGTCACTGTCGCCGCCGCCGTCGTCGTCGCTGTTAAAATTTCCGCGTCGCAACGTTCGTGAGTCGTGTGAGTGAAGCGAGAGACGCTACAGGCGGGCTCCGCGCGTTTACCTCGTGAGGAATTCGGGCATCGCGTTACGTTGGCCTCGCGCGCGCGCGCGCGCGCGCAAATCGCGGATTCGGCCGCGAGTGAGAAAAAGAGAGAGAGAAAAGGAACATATATATATGTAAAGCGCCAAGGGACGCGGCGCCGCGTCGCCTTTTTTTAAAAGACCGCGTGTCTCTTCGCGCGCGCGTGTGTCCGCGAAACCGTCGTCGTTGCTCCGCTCTGTTCCGTGCCGTGCCGTGCCGTGACGCGCGGTGCAGTGCAGTGTGTACAAGGTACATACACGTACGAGGCCGCGTGCGCGCGCGCGCGCTCGCTCGCTTGCGCGTGGCGCGCGTGCTACGCTACGCTACCACGTCGTCGCGGGTGTGTGCATGTGTGTGTGTGTACATGTCACGAGAGTGTGCCTCCGTGTTTGCACTTCTGTGTATCGAGAAGAGAGTGCGTTACGGTTCCTGCCGAGGTGAGCTTTTTAGTACGAATACTGTCGGGCCAGCGAGCGAGAGTGCGGCCGACACGCGCGCGCGTTACCGGCATCTAGGATTTCGCCCGTGTCATCCAGTGTCATCGTTCCTTGTGTCATCGTCGTCGTCGTCGTCGCCGCCGCCGTTGTCCATCGTTGTCACCGTTGTCACCGTCATCGTTGTGTGATCGTCGTGTGTACGTCGGGTGATCGTCCTCCCCGTCCCCCCGCGTCTCTCAGGGTCGCAGTTAACGGCCCGGTGCATTGTGACCGCGGTGAACCGCGGCCTCCCCGGGTGGCTAGCGGTGGCTCCCGTCGCCGTCGCGAAAGAGTGCGCCATGCGAGAGAGGGCGAAATCGGTGACTGGCAGGCGGCGGCCATCTTCCAGATGAGTTTTTCCTCCTTTCTTCCGATAAACGAGGCGCGCTATGCCGTGAGGGAGAAGGACGGCGAAGGCGAGAGATCGTAAGAGAGGACCGACCGATAGAAAGAGAGGGAAGAGATAGAAGAGGAAGGTGCGAGAGGGAAGGAAGTTTTGTCCGCGTCTATCATATGCGACGAGAGATGCGGTGAACGGCGCGAGCTGCTCGCTCCGGAGTCACGAAATTTCACGAGCGCGTGTCGCCGCTTCGACCAGCCTTCGCCTCGTGAGGGCGAGCAAGAGAACGGTCGCTCGGGCGCGCGCGCGACGAAAAGAGACAGGAACGTATTAGGAAGTGCGCTGCTTGCCACGCGTGTACGAAAGAACAGAGAGAGGGAGGCGAAGGGACGGCGGAGCGAACCAGAGCGGAAGACGGAGAAAAAGACATACCGCGTGCGGGGGAAGAAAACGGAAGCGGTGCGGAGTGAAAAAAAACCGGAGCGGCCTGACCCCCTGTCGTCGCGCGTACTTTTCTTCGTAATCGCGTCGTTTTCGCGAGAGCGCGAAAGACCGGCGGCCGCCGGAACGAGGGAAGAGCGAAAAAAAGGAGGACGTAAAAGGAGTCAGAGGAAAAAAAGAAAGAAAACAAGTGAGTCGCGCGCGTCGTCGGAGAACGTCGCCGGGACATCGTCTCTCGCCGCGATCTCGACGAGTGCGTTGTTGGAGTTGGTAAATCGATTACTCGCCGTGTGTAACCTCCAAGTCTCTCTGGCTGGACGTCGCGAGGAGACTGGGTGGCGGCTGGGAGGGATGAAGGAGGAAAAGAGGAAAGCAGGCAGGCAAGCAAGCAGGCAGGCCTCGACGACCCGAGCCATCGCCTTGTCGTCGTCGTCGCCGCCGTTGTTTTCGCCTCGCCTCACTTCGTCTCGTTCGTCTCGTCCCGTTCCGTCTCGTCCTGTCCTCTCGTCCTCCCGTCCCATCTCGTCCCGTCCCGTCTCGTCTCGTTTCGTCTCGCCTCGCCTCGCATCGCCTCGCCTCGCCTCGCCTCGCCTCGCCTCGCCTCGCCTCGCCTCGTCTCGCCTCGTCTCGCCTCACCTCACCTCGTCTCACGTTCGGCTCTCTCGCGCGTCCACCACGCAAACTGAGCCGTTTTTCGAGAGCGGGTCGAACGGTTGAAGTTAAAATCCCGTCGGGGATCCAAGCGCGGAGCCAATCGTGGCCGATAATTCGCGGATCGCGGGACGAATCGCAAAGATCGGATCGATCGGCGGTATTAAACGGCCGGTCCACCGTCTTGATTCAATTTGCTTTCTCTTTCTTAGGTCAAAGCCGGCGCCTACGCGGTCGGTATTATTGCGCTGTACTTAATTTTGTCGACGCTGGTATCGAGGCCAATAAGGGCCAGGACACGACGAACCGTATAAGACGCGATCCTATGCGATTCGGGCGAAAAAATCCCACGGAATTTCCACGATCGTACGATCGGGCGTTCGTCGCGGCGTTATTATTTCGTTAAACGATTCTCGCAGATGTAGGGAAAAATCGTTCGATTTATCGACCATCTTTAAAATTTTGAATGAGGAGATCCTCGTTCGATTTGAGCGACTTTTATACTCCTACGTTACATCCCGAATCCCGACACGTGATAGAAATTAGCTCGAATCGATCAAACGCGATATCGCGCGCCGCTGCGATCCGTCGCGTAATTCAGCTTTAAATCAAGCCCGAGCGGTCCTCGAAAATGCCGGCGCCCTTGGTTTACGTCGTACACATAACCTCGTCTCTCCGCGATTCCCTTCTTAGGATTCGCTCAGGTTCGTAAGGAGTCGAGCGTCGTCCTTTGCAGATGCATTCATCTTTCCCTCGCTTTTCAAAAGAACAAAGAGAAAAGAGAATCGCGCGAGACGTAGAAAACAGATCCGACAAGTCCATCGTGCGCGCGTTTCATATTTTTCAAGTTTTCGCGCGAATCTCGCACGTTCGAGATGGGTTTTTGATTCATCACGCCGCCATATTATGGGCATTGCTGCACCTGGTAGAATACCTCTTACGTCATGACATGTCTCGCTTGTCCCCCCCCCCCGTCCCCCGCCAGGCTTGGCTTTCCTTCCGATATTACGGCAGACGAGCGTATACGGAGAAATTATTCCTGAGGAGGAAATCTCGCGTATTCGGGCGCGGATAAGGATACTCGAGGACGCGCAAAGTGGCGCATTCGCTGTCGATCATCCACTATTTTCTCTCCCAGGTTTTCTTCGCCTTCGTATTCACGTATTTTTCACGGACAGCGCTCGAACGAACGAATAAACGGTTGTCGTCCATCATAGCGAATCCGTAAGTTGCCTCGTTGATCCGATCGATCCGTTCGGCTAGTTTCGATTTCCTTCGCAGAATGACGACGCGGTCGTCATAAAAGGATAACGGTGCTCTCGTAACGTATACCTAACGTGCGCGCACGTGTCTTCTCGAGACGAACGGATTCGCAGCGAGTCCTGCGAAACGGGCGCCGCGCCGGCCGATAATCGTTCGACGAGGCTCACGCCGTGCGGGCCTGATGTGACCCGTTTGATCGAAAAGTGGCTCGAAAAGAGACGCAGCGTTCTGGCGGTTCTGTGAGACGACGCGCGTGATCGTGCTGTGTTGCAGAGAGGAGATCCTGTCGGCGGAAGCCCCGGGGGGTGGCCGGGGGTAGCCGGATAGCCGGCCAGTGAAAATTGGAAGTGCGCGAAACCCTTACGGATGCTTTTCGGATGCGGTGTGGCCCACCCGGTACATCCGCGATCGAGAGAGAGTGTAGTGTGAGATCAATAATGAGACAGGTGCTCTCATTGGTGTAAAGCGATGCGGCGGAGCTGAGAGTTTTGTCGGGTGGCACTAGGGCTCATGAAAAGTGTATCCGGCGCGTGTGACGACGCCGCCGCAAACGACGTCAAAGACCAACGTGCCGCGAGACATTCCAGCGAGTTGGATCAGTGTAATTATAATGTAGTGCCAACTCTGCAAATGGATAAACAGGGATGACTGATAATTGCTGGAACTCTGGTGGTGGTAAGTGCCCATATTCGACATGCACATCCCACTCTTTAAACTCTGGCCGTTCCTCTATTTTTAACCCTTTCGCCGCTGTTAACCGATTGACGAAAGTGCTGACGACGGGGAGATCCTCCGAGATCTATAGACTGATCGAAAGCGATTCGGGAATGTATTTCCGTATTTCTTAAATAAATGTAAATTTCCAGATTCGAACTTTGCGTCACGATATCTTCATTCGTGAGGCACGCGTAGAGGAACACTAAAAACACTTTTATCATATAATTCAAACCCGAGCTATCGATTGAGCCTACTCGGAACTTGATTGGTTCAGCCGTTATTGAGATCCAATAATCTCGGGTACTCGCGACTTTCGCGGTCTCGCGCTGCGCGTATACTTGGCAGCAGACATTACCTACCGTGTCTCTTGATTCTGAGGATTCCCAGTTCCCACGTTCCCTCTTTTCAGGAGAACTTCGGGACGCCCGGTGAATGAAAATACGGATGTTATTTCGGACTTATAATACGCGAGATTAGATAAGTAACGCGAGGCGAAATCAGCCGAGAGCGGACACACCGTCGGTTGGCCGCTCAATTACGTTTCGTTTATGTATATGTATTATGAGATGTGAACGTTAGGTGCCACTCTTGTGCTCTTGGGCAACCGCAAAAACTTATTTTCCACCGAGCTAAGCCAGAACATATAGCTGTTAGCTGTAATTTTTTGTTCATCCTGCGCGTCAAAAAAAAAGCTTGAGATACGTAAATAACCTTGAAAACGTTCGTAGGCGATATAGTCCAGTCACTATGTACAAAAAAACGGATTATAAAAGACATAATTCTGACCCAGGATTTTTCTTTTGGGGGGTGTTGGGGGGCTCAAGAAAAGCTTAATCTCAAGTTTTCGACCTCTGTTTCCCGCTTGCTTTTTTTACGGGAGTAAAAAATGTGAAAAAATGGTTTTTCCGCGATAACTCGGTTTCTAATAAAGTTACAAGGTCGAATCGGAGCTCATTTTAAAGCTTTTTTTACGCTCTACAAATTATGTCGTATGACATTTTTACGTATGATCGATTGTTTTCGAGACATCGAACGAGAAAGGGAAATAAAAAAGTATGAGAGAGAGATATATTTAGTTTTTTCTTTTTACTCATTATTGTCGTCCGAACTTGCAAAAATGCTTCAAATAAAACTTGTAGAGCGTAAAAAAACCTACAATTTTTATTTGTTATTTATTTTATTTCGTTGAAAATTACGCCTTGTAGAGCGCCTCAAAGTGGAGAGTCGTCGTCATCGCGTTAGCGGCGCGTTGGTTACGTCGATACGCGGCACCGAACGCTTTCGCTAAGATTTCCGACTTCATTGACGCAAATAAGTAACATAATAGGTGTTTTTTATAGGATTTTTCCCGCTCTACAAGTTACGTTCAGTGATATTTTGGCGTACGATCGATAGTTTTCGAGATATCGAAAGAGAAAAGGAAAAATTGAGCATTTTTGTTCGTTTTTTTCTATTTTATCGTTTTTCGCACACGAATCTGTATAAACGCTTCAAATAAAACTTGCACAGCAATAAAATTCGTAAAATGTTCTTATTTATTACTTTAATTTCGTTGAAATTTCCATATCGCACTACGCCTCAAAGTTGCAAATAAATCTTGCAAAGCCTGAAATTATTGTAGCTATTTTGAAACCGTCAAGTTTTCTTAATTACACTTACCGTTTCATTGAAGAATACATGAAAGCGTGCAGTTTTATATCTAAGTGACAATATTTGTGAAGTAAGTTTATAAAAAAGAAATACTTTATCGCTGACGCGATGGCGACGACTCTCCACTTTGAGGCGCTCTACAAGGCGTAATTTTCAACGAAATGAAATGAATAACAAATAAAAATTGTAGGTTTTTTACGCTCTACAAGTTTCATTTGAAGCATTTTTGCAATTTTGGACGACAATAATGAGTAAAAAGAAAAAACTAAATATCTCTCATACTTTTTTATTTCCCTTTCTCGTTCGATGTCTCGAAAACAATCGATCATACGTAAAAATGTCATACGACATAATTTGTAGAGCGTAAAAAAAACTTTAAAATGAGCTCCGATTCGACCTTGTAACTTTATTAGAAACCGAATTATCGCGGAAAAACCATTTTTCACATTTTTTACTCCCGTAAAAAAAGCAAGCGGGAAACAAAGGTCGAAAACTTGAGATTAAGCTTTTCTTGATCCCCCCAACACCCCCAAAAAGAAAAATCCTGGGTCAGAATTATGTCTTTTTTAAATGTACATAGTGACTGGACTAATAGCGGAGCTGTTTTGAAATCTTTCGTTATTGTGAAAATTAAAGGCAATAACGCGATTTCTCGCGGATCGTAAAATGATATCTCATCAGATAATTCGTCGTCTTATTATTTTCAACGACCCGCTTTTTTACATGTCCGAGAGCTCAGTTCCGTAAACTCTTGATTATGGCGTTCTTTCGGCATTCACTGAGATATAATATTGAAGGTCTCAGTTGACCCCTGTTTGGCCAGCCACGCGTTATCTCTCAAACGATTGTCGCGAATTCGTTAAGATAAACGTTCATCGGACAGATTCGACGAATTGCGAGTTTGTCACTTTACGTAGCTATAATTGTGCGGGAAGAGCTTTTTCTCCATGAAGAAGAAAATAATAAACCGCGCGGCAACCCCCAGCCAACATAATGCCCAAAATCGAAATATTATGTTGTTTGGGTCTGAACCTTTCGATAATGTTACACACGTTAACCGACCTAATGCCTTCTGTTTTTTATCGCGGGACAAGGGAGAAAAAGACACTTGTCAGTATTGGAAACAAAGTATTTATTTCTTGGATAAAGATCCGCTTGTGCGGAGGAATGCGATGATTATCGTGCAGCATGTGTCCCACGTTGCGTTAAGTTGAACTCGCGCATCCATTGATCGCGATGGAGCGCGTTGGTTTTTCTCGTTTTTATCGCGGCAGCGGCTCGCAGAATAATAGATCCCCCCGCGAAATTATCGCCTAATTAGTCTCTAATTAATCCCTGTCCAAATGTCGCCAGTCACGACAGAAGCGACGATAGAGACGCTCGGCGCTGCTCTCGACAACCTTCGCATTTCAGTGTTGCGTTTCGCAAACGTTTCAGCATTGTCTGGCGGATCCACAACATCATGGACCTTCGTTTTTCGGCGTCATCGCGGTGCCACTGAACGGAGATCTGACGCTGCCGCGTTCGGCAGCGTTCGGATGGCACACTTTTTCGGAGGATGCGGAGGTTCGGCCGGCGGCCGATGGACGCGCGCGCGTTAATGCAATTCGCCGTGTAGAGTGTAGACTGTAGAGCCGCTCGCGCGATATATCATGAACAACGTCTCTCACATTGTTGCTAGCGCCTCGCTTTCTCCGCGCCTTTTGTAGAACGAATGAAATTCCACGATGGCCGTTGCCGCCGTCGTGACACTTCTCCGGCCGCGATGTAAACGTCGCACACGTCATGCAAAGCTAAAGGCATGCCACGATTCGCTCGCGGAGGTTAGCGAAGGGGCACGGATAAAAATCTCTCGGCGCCAATTGGGGAAGTCTATTGTGCGCGTGTGTCGTAACAAAGTCGACGACGGTAATGTGCAATTTTTAATCGATGAAATCGAAGTATTTCTGGATTTGTCGCGCGATATTGCACGCCGTGTCGTAAAAGTGCATTGTTTTGGGTTGCGCAATTAAACCTGCGCTTCGACGAGCCACGTCTATCTTCTCTTACGGCGAGTCCGTTCGCCTATCCCAGGCTGCACTACGAATAAAATAGCCTTGCCCCCGTTTTACATGAAAATTGTAACCGACGACGAGTTCAATGACTGCGCTACTGCACTCGAGCGCGAGCAAGCGCGCTTCGCTCGCGCGTTCACTCGTTCGTATTTATCGAACCCCCAGATGCATTTCGGCTGTCCAAGTGGCTTTAATTTTATCGTGTACCGCGACGATTAATTTTCTCCATTACTTTCTTAATTTTCCCGCCGAACTTGAACGCGTGCGAATAATACCTGCGACTCGATCGCAGAGTGGAAAGATCGTTAAGGTGCCTTTTCATGCTGACGCTCGACGCTCATTTTCAGCGGCAAGACGGTCCATGACCACAATTGACGCCGGCGTCAATTGAAATTCATGAAAAGGAAAACAACGTCAAAATTTCGGCGTCTTCGCGCCGCTTTGGCTTTGACGTTTAAAGAGAAAATCCAGCTTTCTTTGCTTGACGCTAGCGTCAGATCGAAATCACGTGATCTCGCGATACGCTGAAACGAGCGTCCCATGAATTCGCACCTTTAAACATCGGCGTACAAAACAAAGTTGCGCCGTTTGGTAACGCGCAACGGCCGGTCACGCATCGTGAACGTGTATATGATGTCTTTAACGGATTGCAGTGTATTATATATATATATATATATATATATATATATACGATTGAATGAGTCGCACTGCCGCCGTTACTTTCGAGAATCACTGCAATCCGTGTATATATATATATATATATATATATATATATATATACTCGCGTTGATAACAGGACGAGGGGAAAGGGGGACGATTCTATCTATGAAAACTAAATGCTCTTATGATGCACGTGAGTGAACTTTTTGCTGGCTCGTACGCGTGTCGTCTCGCTGGCCAGTGAATTTTAGAGAGATCTGCTATTTATCAAAGATTCCAGAGATTATAAATACCAAAAGCCCTATCCGCCGCGCGCGCGTCGTGAACTTGGACGGGTTTAAGCTTAGCGATTATTTATTTTCCGGGAAACTATATGTCCCGAGGGTGGTTAACTAGACAATAAGTCCATGGGGTGATTCTTTTCTCGGAATAACATAGCTTTATCCGCGATGTGAGTAGCGAAGATGGAAAGGCGCGCAACGCGCGAATTATCTATTATGTCTGTCAGTCGTCGATTCGACTAAATGAGACGGGCTCCAAGTCGCATAATAGAACGTGGTTTGTTCGCGGAGAGGATCGACGCGAGTTAAATCCAATCCGTTTGATCGAAATATATAAGGCTCGACATAACGTGGCTCCGCAAACGCTAATTATAGCATTCGGATTGCACCGTTTACGACCCGTGGGATGTCCAGTTTATTGCGCGCGGCGATGATCATCGGCGGCTTTGGTAGCGTCGCAGTTACGATCGGGGATGATGACGATGCGGTAGATACCGTCGTCGAAGCATCGATAATCGCGCTTCCGAAAGCGGCATTTTCTATCCGAATTTTCTACTTGGGAGAATTTGGATTGTATGCCGAAAACGTCGTCGCAGACAAGCGTTATCGCTTTTTTTATATTTTTTTCGCTCGGGTTCGTGCGAAGATAAAATCTTCGCGATGCAATGCGTTTTCAAGTTGCTTTCGAACCAACGCAGAGAAACAGGCATGACTAGGCGCTCGGAGGTTCTTGCCGAGGAATTTTGTTCTGATCTCCACGTGCGCGAACGACGATAGGGGGAATCACGGTAAATTCAGGTGTAACGCGCGATCTTCCTACGATTGCGTGACGCGTAATAACGCCATCCGATATTTAATATATCGGCTCTGCCGGAAGCTTTCGCGATAGTCCGTTTCTCTTTGCGTTTTCTTCCGCACGGCTAACCCTTGCTTCATCTCTTTCTCTATTTCCTTTTTTCGCCTTTCTCGTCTCGTCGTCGTTTTTTTTATTCCGATGTATCGCGTCGATTTCACGATGACAGATGAATCAAGCAGATCGGAGTACGTTCGTACGCGATCGACTCTTACAGATCGTGGATACGCTTCTCGATCTTTATCGCAGATTCTTCGTTCTCTTTTTCCACTGACGCCACGAGCGAAAGGTCGAAGTGTAATTCGCTGTGACTTGTTGTTCCAGGCGCTGGCGTCAAGATGGAGCACTTTCAGGCCACCCTGGACCCAAGGAAGCAGGAGTTATTGGAGGCCCGCTTTCTCGGAGCGAGGGTGAGCTGCCTATAGCACTACACACACACATCCAAACAAACGAACACATACACACAAAAACGCGCGCGCGCTCACTTTCTTTTTCTTCTTTCTTCGTAATCTTGCGAACGTTCACATAGAGGGAAAAGTTCGACATTGTACAAAATAATGACGTTAGGCGATGACGAGTCGTCCGCCGGACGACATTTTCGTCTAGCAGATTATCACTCAGCCTATTGATACACTATCGGCTTTATCGACTTCGAACCGCTGAAACGAGTAATTAACTCGTGAAGCACGTGATCGCAGTAGTTGCTATACATCGGCGAAGCGACTTGCATTTTGTCCGCAAATTTTCCACTTATCGCTTTATCACGTGTTCCGAGGCCGGCAACGTACATCACCGTCGACCTTTATCTCATATGACGAAACCGCGACGTTCGAATTGTCACGCACGTCGCCGCGACGTTGCTCTCGTTCTCTACCTCACCTGAGTTTTCTAGCGGCCCTTAATCCTGGCAGCGACGACGACACAGAAATCGGCTACCACTCGCGGAAGCCGCCGCAGTTCGATCCTTCGATAAAATCCGACGATTATTATGTCACTGGCATAAAGCCAATAAATGCTGGAGTCAGGTCCGGCAGGTACTCATTATGGAACGAAACGAGTCGTACGTATAATAAAAGGAGACGGTCCTCCGAGATTTTACGAACTCGGCTCGGCACTCGGGTTACGCTGCGCCATCCCGCGACATCGTCGTTTATTTCCTTTTTTCTTTTTTTTGTTTACGAGATTTACTCTGATATAGCGACATCTGAGAGTGAATACGAATCATTTTTCATGGATGGGTATATTCAGTGTTTGCCAAAATCATCTAATTGTAAGATAAAGATGAAAATTTATAAATTTATATTAGATGAGATAAAGATAATTTTGCTTTTAATTAATCTAGATGAAAGATGACATGATTATCGCGATTTAATTAGATAAATTTTTAGATAATTTTGTGTTTATGTGTATATTTATAAACATTTATGAAAAGAATTAAGCAGATTTTAAAAGGGATATTAAAACAACACTCAATTTTATTTTCAGTTTTTATTTCTTGAAAATAAATTTTTTGATGAATTTTGTATATGAACCTTTGATTGCGTATAAAGTTGGGTTTAGTCAACCAAATTTAAATGAATTATATATGAAATAGGGGTAGAAGAAACCAAAGAAAAGATTGTTTTTTTGAGTTTTTGATCTCAATATGGTCAGTGTTCTAAAATGTCGAAACATCGCATTAAAATCGCGCGCGCGTGCGTGCGTGCGTGCGTGTGTGCGTGTGCGTGTGCGTGTTGTGCGTGTGCGTTTGCGTGTGCGTGTGTGGGTGTGAGTGGGTGTGGGTGTGGGTGTGGGTGCGTGTGTGTGCGTGTGTGTGCGTGTGTGTGTGCGTGCGCGCAGATTTGATGTCCGTGGTTGCTCTAACTTTGGCAAATATTGAGATAGCGGACCTCTGTAAAGTTAGCACCTCATCTTTAAAAAAAAAACAATTTTTTTCAAGTTTTGAATGCACCCCGAAGAGTTCTAGAGTTTCTTATTAATTTTAGAAATAGTTCTGGCGAATAAAGCTAAAAAAAAACCGTTGATGAATCTTGGGGGTGCTAACTTCACAAAATTAAATCACTAAATCAGCGATAACAATAAAAGTATTAAAAACATTTAATTTCGCCATTAGGATTTCTTTTAGAACTCTTGAGGTGCTACCCAGAACTCTCAACAGAACTCCCAGAACTTAAAAAATTTTTTTTTTACTTTACTAAAAAATTGAATATATCGAGAACTTTTTATATATCGGTCGTAGCGCTTCGAACATTAATAGTTTTTGGTAGAACTTGTGAGGTGCTACCCAGAACTCTCATAAAATTGCCCGGTTTACTAAACAAACATTTTATTCTTCGGAACTTACAAGGGGACCTTCAGGCTAACGGATTTTTTTTTTTTTTTCGTACTTACTGTACTTGAGAGTTATCATTCGAACATCAATTTCCCAAAGTATTAAGGCGCGCTTTTCAGAAAAACTCGAGAAAATCGACTTTGAAGAATTCCGAGCGCGCTATGTACACAGAATTTTAATTTTAATGTAAAATTTATCAAATCCATGTTAATTAATATTTAATCGTTTTCAATTTTGTTTTCAATGAAAAATTTACACCTTCTTATTTTGAATATTGGTACAAAAATAAAAAACGTCAGGTAGGAAATAAAATGGTTTTATATTTTTGAAAATTACGAGAAAATACAGCGCAAAAATGATATTAATAAAAATATTGTTTAATTTTTAAAAGTGAATTATATGATATGAAATATATAGTTTAAAATATATTGTATACAGTCGTTTTACACGTCAATATTGCACGAACCAGGATGATATTCATCGTAAAAGCGGGAAAAAGCGTAAAAAGGGAAACAATAAGTTTCACGGCATCTAGCACACCGTACGAACGCAGATATTTTACAGGCATTTTAATTAATTCTCGAGAAAATTGCATTAAAATTCAATCTATTGTACATCACCAGCTGTTCTCTCCAATCTTTAAGAACATGATTCGATACGCGTGGTGATTCGCTTCAAACCTTTGTGATGACAGAGACATTTTTATGAACGTCAATGAAGTATGTTTTCCAATAGACATTTTAAAAAAAACCTTGCGCCTGTAAAATATCTGCGTTCGTACGGTGTGCTAGATGCCGTGAAACTTATTGTTTCCCTTGCTTTTATGATGATTATCATCCTGGTTCGTGCAATATTGACGTGTAAAACGACTGTATACAATATATTTTAAACTATATATTTTATATCATATAATTCACTTTTAAAAATTAAACAATATTTTTATTAATATCATTTTTGCGCTGTATTTTCTCGTAATTTTCAAAAATATAAAACCATTTTATTTCCTACCTGACGTTTTTCATTTTTGTACCAATATTCAAAATAAGAAAGTGTAAATTTTTCATTGAAAACAAAATTGAAAACGATTAAATATTAATTAACATGGATTTGATAAATTTTACATTAAAATTAAAATTCTGTGTACATAGCGCGCTCGGAATTCTTCAAAGTCGATTTTCTCGAGTTTTTCTGAAAAACGCGCCTTAATACTTTGGGAAATTGATGTCCGAATGATAACTCTCAAGTACAGTAAGTACGAAAAAAAAAAAAAAAATTTGTTAGCCTGAAGGTACCCTTGTTAGAAATTTTTTGACCCGACATGTGAAAAATTGCGAGAACTTTTTATATATCGGTCGTAGCGCTTCGAGCCTTAATATAGTTTTTGGTAGAACTCGTGAGGTGCTACCCAGAACTCTCATAAAATTGCCCGGTTTACTAAACAAACATTTTATTCTTCGGAACTTAGAAATTTTTTGACCCGACATGTGAAAAATCGCGAAAACTTTTAAGTTAATTCTAAAAATTTCTAAGTTAATTCCGAAGGATAAAATTTTTGTTTAGTAAACCGGGCAATTTTATGAGAGTTCTGGGTAGCACCTCACGAGTTCTACGAAAAACTATTAAAGCTCGAAGCGCTACGGCCGATATATAAAAAGTTTTCGCGATTTTTCACATGTCGGGTCGAAAAATTTCCAAGTTCCGAAGAATAAAATGTTTGTTTAGTAAACCGGGCAATTTTATGAGAGCTGGGTAGCACCTCACGAGTTCTACCAAAAACTATTAATATTCGAAGCGCTACGACCGATATATAAAAAGTTCTCGATATATTCAATTTTTAAGTAAAGTAAAAAAAATTTTTTAAGTTCTGGAAGTTCTGTTGAGAGTTCTGGGTAGCACTTCAAGAGTTCTAAAATAAATCCTAATGGCAAAATTAAATATTTTTAATACTTTTATTGTTATCGCTGATTTAGTGATTTCATTTTGTGAAGTTAGCACTCCCAAGATTCATCAGCGGTTTTTTTTAGCTTTATTCGCCAGAATTATTTCTAAAATTAATAAGGAACTCTAGAACTCTTTGGGGTTCAGAACATTCAGAACTAAAAAAAAAATAGTTTTTTGAAAGATGAGGTGCTAACTTCACAGAGGTAGATAGCGGGCTGTTTTTTTGTTTAATTGATAGAGTTTTATTCAAGAAAGGTTGGTATTGAATTTGGCGATAATCGGTAAAGGGGTTCTTTTTTAAAAAAAATTTGAATTTTTTTTAGAAATGTCCGTGGTTGCTCTAATTTCCGCAAATTTGGAGATATCGATCTATTTCTAATTTTATTATATTTTTCAGTCTTTTTTCTACCCCTATTCCATATATAATTTTTTAAGATTTGGTTGATTAGACCCAGCTTTATACGCGATCAAAGGTCCATAATTTTTATCGCATATAAAGCTGTCTAATCAACCGAATTTAAAAGAATTATATATGAAATAGGGGTAGAAAAGACCGAAGTAAAAATTGTTGGTAATTATGCAGTATAGGGGAAGCACCTCCGATGACCTTGACCTTGACATATGTTGTCAAGGTCACCCTCCTGAGTGACCTTCAGAAGGTTTTAGCCGTCGCTCGTTTTTTATTAAAAAATTATAAACAAAAAAAGTTTCGAAAATATAGCAGTTATTTTAGGTACTGAGATGCATAAACGACTAATATTACGTTTTTCTTTAAAGCAGAGAATACTTTATTTCGCGAGAAAGTCGCTGCTTTACCAAAACACAACATTTAAAGCAGTAAATTGTTGATAAATTGAAATTTTTTTGTTAAAGCAGAGAATACTTTATTTTGCGAAAAAATCGCTGCTTTACCAAAACATAACATTTAAAGCAGTAAATCGTACCTATGTAGGTTAGTGACGCGCTTTAAAAGTATTTAAGTGTTTAAAGCGCGTCAACCTAACCTATATATGCACCTATATATGCTATATTTTCCAAACTTTTTTTGTTAATAACTTTTTAACGAATAGCGAGCGACGGCTAAAACCTTCTGAAGGTCACTCGGGGTCATGACCTTGACAACATATATCAAGGTCATTGAAATCGGTAAGGTCGCCAAACTTTTTTTGTTAATAACTTTTTAATAAAAAACGAGCGACGGCTAAAACCTTCTGAAGGTCACTCAGGAGGGTGACCTTGACAACATATGTCAAGGTCAAGGTCATCGGAGGTGCCTCCCCTATACTGCATAATTACCAAATAGTTTTTTGAGTTTTCGATGCCAATGTGTTGCTTATGTTCGAAAACGTCGAATTTAAGGTAGTTGTGTCACAAAACCCATTTTCATAGGAATCTTTTAAAATTTGAACAGCATATTAATGTAAACACGCTCTACACACACATGCAAGTAGAAAAAGCTTGATTATACCAAAGTTTAAATAATGGTAATCAAACTTAGCACTTTTTACATGTATCGTAGGACGAAAAGGGCTTCCTATATCACGTTTGTAATTGTAGCGATCAAACTACTCATAGGATTTTAATGAAAAACAAAGAGATGTCAAAAGAGACTTGTAAAAATATTCTTACAAAAGTACAAGACCCTTATCTATTTAGTTTTGAAGCAATTGTTACACAAAGTACACAATTTCTCATAGCGGTGGACGTATAAGACAGCTAACCTGTAAAAATCTTGCAACACTGCGCATATGAAGATTAGATATATATGTAGTTCAGACATTGCCACTAAAGCTTCAAGTCTTTTTTTTAATACTTTTTTTTTTTCATTAATCTTCCTTTGTAATGTTTAACAGATATTTTCGCTTCTATTTCTTCTATTTATTCAAAATAACCTCGATAGCATACTAACGCGAGCGTCGCGAGTTAATCTCGATGGTATACTGACATTACTGACGCGAGTGAAAACAGTAAAAACAGTACAAGCTCAGTCAAAAGTTTTACACAGATAAGTAGAGTTTTCCGTACATTATCGTATTGCAGTGTGACCATTATTTTTTACTAATACTGTCGCGATACAACTACCTTAAATTTTTTTAGGATTAGTTTTGAGGATCGGCTATCCATCAAATAACTTAGGGTAGATTGAGACGAATCGGATTAATATAATTTTTAAGACAATTTTTGTTAGTATTTTATTTTAAATGAGTTATTTTATCGTGCTAATTATTTTTGAATGTTTTGTCTAATAAGCGATTTTGATGGGGTACACTTATGGTGCTAAACTAAAAAGGCGCTCTACTATAGAGACCCTCTAATAAGAGTCGCGAAATGACGCGTCAAAGTTAGGTCGGCAACGCCATTTTTTAGCAGAAACCGGAAGCCATGGCTAATACAATACAACTGTGAACACCATCACAGTTGGTAAAAAGACGTGTTCAACATAATACATTAACCTAGAGACACATGTGCATCTAAACAGAATGACTGGTTGTAGTGGTTGTTCTGCGTCAGAATGTAACAATTCTTCGAAAAAAGGGGTATATTATGAAAGTCCTTTTCTGTAATCCCGAACAAAGAATAAAATGAACTGCAAATGTAGGACGACTATGTTTTAGAAATTAAATTTCACGCCATGGCTATTTCCGGTTTTTGCTGAAAAATGCTGATACCCCCCTCTCTCAATAAAAATTGGAACCCTTATTTGTATTTCGCGACTCTTATTAGAGGGTCTCTACTTTACTAGCACCGACGCCACCGACTACTGGCAGGGATGTATTATATTAAAAAAAAATATCTTTAAAATTTGGAAAAATCGTCAGAAATTGGAGTTTCTTCGATTTAAATTCTAAATATGTATAAGTGCTTCGATGTTACCACTAGTAATTGTTTGCTTATTATTTTCTTTTTTCAATATTGCGGAAGAAATCTTCTCCGCTACTACTACACGGAGAGAATTTTCGGTAATCATGCAGTAATGGGGACCACCCTCCGATGACCTTGACCTTGACATATGTTGTCAAGGTCACCTTCCTGAGTGACCTTCGGAAGGTTTTAGCCGTCGCTCGTTATTCGTTATTCTATAGTAGAAGTTGTGATTTTTTTTAAAGCAGGGCACACACACATGTGTGTATGTCCTGTTTTATAGAAGTTGTGATTTTCTTTAAAGCAGGGCACACACACGTATATATTAATTATTTATGCCTTTCAATACTCAAAATAGCTGCTATATTTTCCAAACTTTTTTTGTTAATAACTTTTTAACGAATAGCGAGCGACGGCTAAAACCTACTGAAGGTCACTCGGGGTCATGACCTTGACAACATATATCAAGGTCATTAAAATCGGTGAGCTCGCTAAACTTTTTTTTGTTAATAACTTTTTAATAAAAAACGAGCGACGGCTAAAACCTTCTGAAGGTCACTTAGGAGGGTGACCTTGACAACATATGTCAAGGTCAAGGTCATCGGAGGGTGGTCCCTATTACTGCATAATTACCTTAATATCTACCATAATAAAAAATATTAATATTTATTACATTAAAATATAAAATATGTTCGATTAATTTTACTAAAATGTATTTTGTAAAATGTCTTGTATATTTTAAAAATTTCTTGGTTGCCAAGTTGTCCCAAGTTTGTAGTGAATTTAAGGGTAAAATATAACAAAAAATTATTTCCTCCGTGTAGAAGAACTACTGATCTGTTTTCGAGTGTAGTGACATTTTTGCAGTATGAATAATCTACTTCTTTTAAAAATAGGTTTTTACACACAATTTTATACATATAATAACGTTCCAATAATAACGCTCCTGAAATCCAATTTAATTTAAACAGCGGTAAAGAAATAGTAGAAAGAGTGAAAATCTTGCGTTAAATCTTTACGTCTTATAAGTTAGCGGAACAAAGTGAGCAGAACCAATTGTAAATAATATTTTTATTTGTTGCTTATTTGTTGCTAAAAAGTTGCCAAAGAAAAAAATTTTTTGCGTTGTTTAAAAAAAAATAATGTTTCGCTAAAAGAAGATTAAGTTAGCGGGACAATATACATATAGCAACGATATTGCACATAATAATAACATAAGAATTTATTGTTAATTTGTTGTTCACAAAATATGCTAGTCCCGATTTTGTTGCTCGCAAAATAAGTGTAAATAAGAGCGAAAATCTCAGTGTGCAGACAGTTATAAGACTAAAGTACCAGAAAAAAGTACCAGAAAAAAATTTGTTGCTAGCATAATTTGGTAGTGGCGGTATTGTCTGTTTTTGTTGCTCTCGATATATCCAAGTTTTGAATTTTTTGGTTGCGAAATAGTATAGGGGATACCGGAGCTATCTGTATTCGCTTCGTGCGTTTCAGCGCCATCTACCGCTATCGCCATGCAATAAAAGTGGAAACAACGATGAGATATGATATATGTTTATTATTATATGTTGATTATTACCAAAGCTTCTCTTGTGCAATAGATGCAGTGTATTTTTGCTTCCTCATGGAGGAAGCTTTGTTTTCGTAAAAAAAATTTTTTTTGTTTTTCTGAATGTGTTTAGAATGTTCTAAAACGTCGAAAAATTGCAGTTTTAAAACATGTCTGTATGTATGTCTGTGTGTGAGTGTGTATAGATGTGCCAAATTTACCGAAATTTCTATAACTCCGGAACTAATCAACCAAATCTTAACGAATTATATATGAAATAGGGGTAGAAAAAAACTGAAGAATATAATAGAATTAATAAAAATTGCTAATAATCAAGGGGTTCTTTTTTAAATAAAATTTTGAATTTGCAGAAATGGTTGTTTATGCTTTAATTTCCGCAAATTTGTAGATATCGATCTATTTCTATTTTTATTATATTTTTCAGTCTTTCCTATCCCTATTTCATATATAATTCGTTAAGATTTGGTTGATTAGTTCTGGAGTTATAAAAATTTCGGTAAATTTGCTCTAACTTCTGCAAATATTGAGATATCGGGCTTCTTTTTTTTTATAGTTTTTAAGTGTGCAAGTAGAACCCTTTGCTCACAAAGCTTCCTCTATGAGGAAGCCAAAAAAATAAATATTAATAATTATACATTAAATAAAATAAAAGCTTCCTCATATACATTAAATTTATACATTAAATAAAATAAGCTTCCTGTAATAATGAGGAAGCAATGTGCAAGTTTGTAATTTGCTCTCTTTTTTACATTTTACTGTTAATAATTTCGGTAAGTAAAAATTGCTATACGCGCATAATCTATGATTGTTACTATATAATTGGAGGTTGACTGCACAGCGGTATTTATGTCACTTTAATTACTGGAACTCCTATTTTTTATATCAGAAGACAATAAATAATAACTACTGCTAATTAAATATTGCTTTAAAAAATGTCAGTAATAAAAAGTAAAAAATGACGCAATAACTACGACGACCTATTTTTAATAATAATACGTCTAGTTGAATAGGAAAATATTCCACCCTGAGTTCACTATTCTCTCACCCGAACGCTTTTGTAGCTCGCGCTATCCCCTCCAACCAAACGCACAGAGCGAATACGGGGGCTATGTGTCTACAGTAGTACTGCTATCTCAGGTTTTAGGAGACATATGTCTCTTAAATTAAGATTTAAATATGTTGTTTGTTTTTTATGATACCTCTCGCAGACGCTATATACGTTTAGTCCAGTCAAAATACGATTAACCTAGAAAAATTGCAACACAAGGTTTTATTACGTCATTGTGTTCAGAAAAATATACTGAACAACATATTCAAATTCCGCCATTTTTTGCTATCCCTATATATATATATATATATATATATATATATATATATATGTAGGATTATAAAAAAGATATATTAAAAACAAAAACAATAAAAAAAAATGGGGTGACAATCGAGCCAACAGCCTCCTTGTGGCCATCCTGGAAACAGATGCTAACTTATCTGGCTAATGTTGGCCGTAAGCGCGCAGCGCTATAATGTTTTGAGCTTCCGTTGCAAATATCTCAAATAATATGAGATATTTCGAAAAACTCATAAGAACTTTTTTTGTAGATATTTGGCTGTTCTACAACTTTGATCTCTACAAAAATTTCAAAATTCATTGTATTTGTGGAGAAAAACGAATTTGTTTATAAATTGTTAATAAAAAACATACTTAGAAATAGCGGAAAATGGCGAAATTTGAATACGTTGTTCAGTATATTTTTCTGAACCCAATGACGTAATAAAACCTTGTGTTGCAATTTTTTCTAGGTTAATCGTATTTTGACTGGACTAGTTAAAAGAAAAGCGAAAACAATTATTCACATTTTTCGATGGTCGAAAAATTTGCTGTGCGACAGTAATTTAACTCAAATTAAAGTAGGCAATTCATAATATTATCAATTAATGTATAATTATCAGGTGTGAGAAGTGTCAAATCTTAATTTTGCATAATCTAAAAGTGGCAACATGTTAAAGACTGAGAAGCGTGGTCGGGGCTGTCTGTCCTATTTTTGATAGGGCAATGTGTCCACACTTCAATGACGGATTGTTCTTTTATTAATAGATAATGCTGCGTAACTACAAAAGAAAGACTTTCTTTAAGACGGATAAGGTAGACATATCTAATAAAATTATACTTAGAGCGATTAAAAGAATAAAAATCGAGCGAGAATCTTTTCGTAAAAACAGCGTTAGACTTTGGAATAAATGTTCGGGCTCTTACTCGCTACTGTAAAAAAGTGATCTACTAGCAGTTATTTGATGTTGCGATTCAAGAATCGTCATTAAATTTTTATTTTAAAAATACACGCCAAGTTAAATATATGAGTTTGTCTTAAATTATTGAGTATTTTCTATTTCAAACGCTGCCGAAGATAAAGTAAAGGCTTCAAATAAAAGAAATATTAAAGAATTGAGGGGACAAAAGAAACTCATCGCATTGATTTTGCAACGAACTCAAAATCAGTTTGATGCCACCGTATATAAAGAAAAGTCAGCTCTGCGCAGGAATACTGTTAAAAAATCTACACAAAGTGCCTGCTACTGCTCTGACTCCAACGACTCTAGGCAGTTTTTTAAATATTATATATTAATAATAAATAATATTATAAATAAGTATAAATATTAATATAAATAATGAGTTTTTTTATTATGTGGACAGATAGCCTTTCGAATGTGGACAGGTAGCCCCGCATATCGCCTTTTTAAAATGTTAAAAGATTAACGATTTTAATTATTTTTTTTTAATAGCAAGGTTGAAGGGTTATACTATTAAAATTTTAGCCAAATATTTTTATTAGTTTTTTAGTAAACTTGAAAAAAGCGTAAAGTATGTGGACACATATATAGCCCCGGTTTTCTCTAAACAATAGCAGAAAACTTAATCTTCTTTTAGCGGAACATTATTTTTTAAGAAAACTTACAGAGCAACAAACTTTTTTCTTTTGCAACTTTTTAGCAACAAATGAGCAACAAATAAAAATATTATTTAGAATTGATTCTGCTTACTTTGTTTCGCTAACTTATAAGACGTTGCTAACTTAGATAATTTTTAGGTACGATAACAGTTTTTTATTTAAGAGGGGAGGGTCAAGTAAATGACTTAAATTTTGCGATTTTTTTTAAAGAGAATAAATCGATTGTTTGGAAAATTAGTGTTGTTTTTATTTAGTATTTAAACTACACACAGGAATTTTTTTATGTAAAAATAATGAAAATTCATTGAGCAGTAGCTGTTGAAGTTGCCTCCTTATGAAACGCGCCGCTCTAATCATCAGAAATCAAAATTCTGGGAAAATTTTATCAATTTATGAAAATAAGCTCAGCATGAACCTATTTAAGAACAAAAAATCTAAAATTAAAAAAATTACAATTAAAAAAAAAATTTTCTTTTATAAAAAATTGCAAAATTTAAGTCATTTACTTGACCCTCCCCCTTTAAATAAAAAACTGTTATCTTACCTAAAAATTATGCAAAAAGTAATTTTTTATTGCAAAAATTTTTACAATCTGTTAGGTTCATGCTGAGAAGAAGATGTTAAAGTATGTGTATCTACAAGCACATATTGATTGGTTGGAAATTCACTGAGCTACATTCTCCGGCGCTCTAAATTTTGTGTTTTGAGAAAAACGCGTTAAAGTTTCAAGTTCTCGGAGCGCGCGCTTTACTTGCGTAACGCTCAGGTACAAAATCGCTTATTTCAAGTTCGAATTTCGCTCTGGAACTTTGGGAACATATTCTAGAGATATTATACTAATGATTTATGCAATAAAAATTTTTTCGATTTTTTTGACATGTTACATGAGGCTACATGAGGCTTCCCTTTAAGATAAAGCTAAAGGCCATTTCACGTAACAATGTTTTAGTTGTAATAATAAGGCCGTAAGAAAATAGACCAATCACAGTCGCATCGTTATTCTCATCGCACTTGCAGAATAATCGAGTGTGATTGGTCTATTTTCTTACGGTTTTATGATTACAACTAAAACTGCTACGTGCAATGGCCTTAAATATACTTTGAATTTTTTCACCTTCATAAAATAAAGATGATTACATGTCTTCATTTGGATAATTATAGATAATTTTATCTAGATACCGGCAAATACTAGGTATATCTTACCTAAGTAATAATATAACACAATAGGCTAGGCTGTATCTGTAGACGATGAGAACTACCGTTACTTATTTCTCTAAAAAGAAAAGTAAAAAAAAATTATATAATAAAGTGATTCGAAGCTAATGCAAATGCGAGTAACACGAGCCAGAATGTAGATGTGTCGGTGCGTAACAATTTTTTTATTCAAACAATGCGGAATGATTGAATGCGAAAGTAATTGTACGGCCTGATGATGACCAAAATAAACGATTAAAATGTCTGGAGAAAAATTTGTTTGGATAAAAGAATTGTTTACGCAGAGCAACATTAGCGTGTTTTTTAGCGCGCGTGTCGACTTTATACCCTACGCTTACATCGATACGCTTGCATCGATGTAACTATATTTTATGTTACTCGATAACGAATGTGTGAATGCACCGTTAAATTTAAGCATATCTGGCCGTGATTAATTTATAACTGTATCGCGCCAAGGATCGATCCGATCATATATCACGATTCTAGTTCTTTTTCACCGGAGACGACTCGCGTACATGTCGAATCTATTTTCGGCAAATTACGACATCATGATATACGCAGAGTGTCTCGAACAAATGGCTCTAACACAAGAACGTCGTGTCGTTTTGTAAGGATTTTAATTCTTGTGTTAATTTAACACGTAAAATTAAAATATTCTCTCGATATTGTTTCAAGAGTATAAAGCTCGCTTCTTCGAAATTCTACTTTTCCCAAGACATATCCTGTAGAAAGGGATATATTACATACTCGGCGTAACTTGCTCGCCCGTGTATAATGTAATATTTACAACGACCCGTCTATATATCGATCGTAACTTGCATTTATTCAGACATTTAGTATCCGATCTCTAAAATACAATCAGTATATTGTCACTGAAAACAGTGATAAGTCAATCACTGAATTATTTACAGTGATATACTTTTAACATATGTTAATCGGTGAATATTCACCGCTTTTCAGTAATAATACACTGATTATACATACTGTAAAGAGTATGTTGTACTTGCTTACACTTCACTCACATATCTGACGAAAAGAGAAGAATCTTCGTCTTTTTAATTGATACGTGGCATGGAATGGTTAGAAAACAAAAGAAGAATGTGTGTGTGTGTGTGAAGCTAGCGTCTCATTTTGCGGAAACTCACAAATTATTGCGAGTTCTGACTTCCTTTTCAATAGTTCTAGAGTTCCTGCTAGTTTAAACAAATAGTTCTGGCTTTTAAAGCCAAAAAACGCGTCAGTACAAACTGAGACGCTAGGTTCACGCAGCGTCTCACTTTGTCCTACACAAGTTCCACTACTGTATTTCATCAGATTTTGCGAGATCTATAGTTCTATAACAGTTCTATAAAGAGTTCTACCATATAAAAGCAAAAAAATTAATTATAAGGTACTAAAAAAAATTACAATGTAACGAGTATACCGAGTTGAAACGCCAGTTGAAATCTCGGAGTTCCGGTTTATGTAAAATATTTTTCGAGTAGTTCTGAGCATATTGAAGCATTTTTTAAAGAGTTCCGAGCGTTAAAATATTTGTGTTATATTTTAAAAAATTAATATTAACCGAAAAGTAATCATGACGGAAAACGATGAAACACTATGCGAAATCTCGGAGTTCCGGTTTATACAAAATATTTTTTGAGTAGTTCTGAACATATAGAAGCATTTTCCAAAGAGTTCCGGGCATTGGCATTGTTGTATAATTTGTAAATAAATAAATAACGCTCGAAAGTCAGGAATTTATCGAAAATAGGTGAGACGCTGGCCGTATTTCGACAGTTCTGCGAGTTCTATTATAATTTTTGTGTAGTTCTGAACGTGTTCTAACGTTTTCTAAAGAGTTCTGGCGATAAACATTATTTAATTATTTTTTTAATAATTTTTATCGCCCGAGAAAGACGCATTTACGAGTATATGAGTGAGACGCTGTAGGAAATCTTAGAGTTCTGGCTTATATAAAATATTTTTCGTATAGTTCTGAACATATAAAAGCAATTTCTAAAAAGTTCCGGGCGTTGGCACAATGTTGTAAAATTTTTAAATAAATTAATAACGCTTGAAAGTCAGGAATTTATCGAAAATAGGTGAGACGCTGGCCGTATTTCGACAGTTCTGCGAGTTTTATTATAATTTTCGTACAGTTCTGAACGCGTTCTAACGTTTTTTAAAGAGTTCTGGTGATAAACATTATTTAATCATTTTTTAAATAATTTTTATCGCCAGAAAAAGACACATTTACGGGTATAGGGTGAGACGCTGTAGGAAATCTTGGAGTTCTGGCTTATATAAAATATTTCTCGTATAGTTCTGAACATATAAAAGCAATTTCTAAAGAGTTCCTGATTTTTGAGCGTTATTAATTTATTTAAAAATTTTACAACATTGCCAACGTCCGGAACTCTTTAGAAATTGCTTTTATACGTTCAGAACTATAGAAAAAAATTTTATATAAGCCAGAACTCCGAGATTTCCTACAGCGTCTCACTCATATACTCGTAAATGCGTCTTTCTCGGGCGATAAAAATTATTTAAAAAATGATTAAATAATGTTTATTGCCAGAACTTTTTAAAAAACGTTAGAACGCGTTCAGAACTGTACGAAAATTATAATAAAACTCGCAGAACTGTCGAAATACGGCCAGCGTCTCACCTATTTTCGATAAATTCCTGACTTTCAAGCGTTATTAATTTATTTAAAAATTTTACAACATTGCCAACGCCCGGAACTCTTTAGAAATTACTTTTATATGTTCAGAACTATACGAAAAATATTTTATATAAGCCAGAACTCCGAGATTTTTTACAGCGTCTCACCCATATACACGTAAATGCGTTTTTCTCGGGCGATAAAAATTATTTAAAAAATAATTAAATAATGTTTATCGCCAGAACTCTTTAGAAAACGTTAGAACACGTTCAGAACTACACGAAAATTGTAATAGAACTCGCAGAACTGTCGAAATACGGCCAGCGTCTCACTTATTTTCGATAAATTCCTGACTTTTGAGCGTTATTAATTTATTTACAAATTATACAACAATGCCAATGTCCGGAACTCTTTGGAAAATGCTTCTATATGTTCAGAACTACTCGAAAAATATTTTATATAAACCGGAACTCCGAGATTTCGCATAGTGTTTCATCATTTTCCGTCATGATTACTTTTCGGTTAATATTAATTTTTTAAAATATAACACAAATATTTTAACGCTCGGAACTTTTTAAAAAATGCTTCAATATGCTCAGAACTACTTGAAAAATATTTTACATAAACCGGAACTCCGAGATTTCAACTGGCGTTTCAACTCGGTATACTCGTTACATTGTAATTTTTTTTAGTACCTTATAATTAATTTTTTTGCTTTTATATGGCAGAACTCTTTATACAACTGTATAGAACTATAGATCTCGCAAAATCTGATGAAATACGGTAGTGGAACTTGTGTAGGACAAAGTGAGACGCTGCGTGAACATAGCGTCTCAGTTTGTACTGACGCGTTTTTTGGTTTTAAAAGCCAGAACTATTTGTTTAAACTAGCAGGAACTCTAGAACTATTGAAAAGGAAGTCAGAACTCTCAATAATTTGTGAGTTTCCGCAAAATGAGACGCTAGCTTCACACACACGAAGAATGTCGTGCAGCAGAAGCAAAGATTCCGATTGACTCGCGATCACGCATAACGTTACATGAACATTTCATAACTTAACTTTTTGAAGAAGTAAGGTGGGAGTATGTCCACTAAAAATCAGTAAATATTTACTGATTGTTGGTGACATATTGTTTTACTAATTCAATCTGCAACTTTTTACTGATTGACTTTAAGAGAGCACGTCTTTCGATGACGTAATCTCGACAAAAAGTATCGACGAGCAAGTGTCATTCTCGCAGAGAGAGACAGGAAGGAGCGAATTGTCTGTATTACGCTAATTGCGTTATTAAAAACACGGTGGTACACTCGTTTGGTCTAGTATCTCCATTTTTGGAACGCCAGGCACGAGCGTGATTGGTTCTTATTCTGGATTTCTAGTGCTAGGTCTACAATGCGAGTCGTAAAGTCGTGAGTCGTAAGAATTGACCAATCACAATCGAATTTGAGGAGAATAATCAACTGTGATTGGTCAATTCTTACGACTCACGACTTTACGACTCGCATTGTAGACCTAGCATAAATCAGATATATTACCTGGAACAACCTGCGATAATACTCGGTGTCCCAGAAATGGAATCGGCAAGATCGATGGGTTAAACGCGTATCTAACTACTAACACAATAATATACATAGCTATAGCAGAACATTCACAGATACATGGTCTATATTATTGGGCCTGAATGCATGAAAGATGAAGAACAAGAGAGGAGTCGAAAAATCTGTCAAAGGTAAAGGATAAGCCGGTAGATCTGTTATGCGCGACCTTATATACATACATCTGATCGCCCGACCGACCAGTCAACTAACCAGCCGACCAACCAACCGACCGATCGACCGACTGATCGACAGGCCGGCGACGTTGCCGGATTATACTCGCATTTGTGTATGAAGTTCGCATGCAAAGTACCAACGAACGCATGCATTTTGCATCCGTCACAACCGCGCGTTATGTTGTCCGTTCCGGCTCCTTGTCCGCCGCCACCGAGAGAGAGACAGAGAGATACCGCTCGTTTTATTATCGTTGCATCGCATCCGAAGAGCGGCGCAGCCGGACGAAAAGGTGTGGCCAATGGCGCGCCGTGCGATCAGCCCGCGTGCTATCGGAAGCATAGCGGCCTGGGGTCGTGCGCGACGACATCACGTGGCGCTCTCACTTAGAGCACGGCAGTCAAGTGCGCGAGCCCGACGCGTTCTCGCGCGCCCGCCGAGCCTTGAGAGTGAGGGAGGGATTAGGGGGAGGGGGCGCGCTACGCGCTTAAGGGTGCTCTCACATACTCGGCGACGTCATAGTCAGAGTACTCTCTTTTCTCTCCTTACTCCTTCTCTTTTTCACACAGTCGTCGACTATTACCGACTGTGTTTATAACGTTACAACCGCATCCGTTTCTTTTTTATTATTAGTCGCACTTTGTATACGATTCTCCACTATCGTCGTACTTTCCTCCCTTTCCGATCCGATACCCAATTTGTTTCGCGATTAGAAAGGACGGGACAAAGTACGAGTGTCTGCGCGTGAAGTTCGCTTAATACATGTAAGTGTACCTACAACGTATCGACGAGGACGACGAGCCTGCATTCGAGGAGAGATATTTCTCAGATATATAACTTCGCTCGCAGGTAACTCGACTTACCTAGGGTCGCCATCGACCTCTTTCGCGTCGGGATAAA
>NW_027509798.1:568346-578346 GCF_048541705.1 Temnothorax americanus | reverse complement strand
CGCAACGTTCAAAACTAGCGTTTCGCCTCGTCGCCACACAGATCCACGAAGTTTTGATCCTTAACTCGTTTGGTAGGATTCTGAGTCGTATGTAATAAAAAAAAAATTGTATATGATATTATATACGTACCATTGGGCTTGTTGAAATATGTATCAAAATCAGTCTGGTTAACGCATTCGTGTCTGGCTCTTATATGGTACGCTATCTCGGTGGTAAAAGGTTTGAGGCGTGAGATACACGGAACCGAGGAAGGTACCGTAGGACGCAGAAGCTGTCGTCAGGTTGGCAATGATCGAGCGAGCTTTCGCCGCACTGTGTTGCCGCTCCTTCTTCGGCACATGGCGGTGCATAGTGATATCAACGATCGCATAATAGCAATGAGCTCGGGCTCGCATTGTATGTTTATTGGACGAGGAGACGGAATTAATTCTCGCGTTACATGCGACGCGAGCCCGCGTCATTTTCATCGGCTCGATCATTCGCTGATTAAATCGGTTGATCGCAGCCGGCTTGACGCTTTGCTAGAGCTCTTCCTCGGAACGCGCGACATCATCCCGTTGTTAGCTCTTCTACGTTCGAGATGCCTCGCCGTTCCTTCGCTGTTCCTCGTTAGAGATTACCAGCCGCCCGCCCGTAACCGCTTGTTCACCCTGTACATGCAATACAGTATTTAGTACGCGCGACGTATACGTAGTACGTACCCGCTATCGATCCCGGACCTTAATAGATATAAAGTTAGCGTCTAGAGTCGGTGTACCAGTGTGGTGGGTGTCTTCTGGCGAATGCATCCAGTAACAATATGGCGGCTCCGACCGTTTCGAGATGCGCCGAGTATCTGGCGAATAATTTTGCTCGAGCTTCGAAAATCGATTTCTCATTCGCGGGACCATTTGATGGAGAATAATCGTCGGGGAATTCGCTCGGGACACGTTCCGCGTAAATGCGAAATAATTCTAAAGTTTTGGTGCGCAAAAGGTCGTTGCTTTTTCGCGATCGTCGATTTGAAGAAACGGACGACAACAGTGGAGATTAAATATATCGTGGATTAATTGTGATTAACTACGTTTGCGTGAATAATCGTTTACTCGGCGATTTTATTAATCGACTTATCGACCAACAACGGCAAACGATGCACCGCGCCGGAAATGCGGCAGTCACGCTGATTTAGGAACGCATCGGAGCTCTGGCGCTCGTTAATGGGCTCGTGCCTGTATACCGATTCGATTCCGTCGTAAATAAGAGATTCGGATAATAATACGCGGTCGCCGAATGTCGGTCGAATTAACACCATCATTATCTGTTTGCTCATTAACGGTGTTAATTAACCGTCCGTACCGTTATTAACGTATTATCCCGAAAATGCGGATTTGCACAACCGCCGCGGAGTGCAAAAAGCTGCGAGACGAAAGCCGCGATACTCACGATAACCGGAAGTTATCTGTGATATCGCATACTTGTTCCATTCTCGTAATTACTTAAATTTCCCTATATTTAAACAGTTTGGTGCTTCCTTTCTCGCGCTCGATTAAACGTACTCGTACTGCGGCTCGGTCAACGGCGGAGAATCGAGAATTGGTCGAAAGGCGAACGGAGTAACGATATTACAAATCTCCTTCTAGTATTCTTATCCCGTACACGCTTGCACATTTGCAACGTACCGTTCTCTATATATTTATAAGTCGTGTTATGACTGCGAGGGAGACGATGCGATTTTCTTACTAACGGTATAGAATTTCCCGTGGATAGCTCGCGGTTTCTCGTAATATTTTTCATTAGATAGCTGCGCAAAGTCCGTGCACATCTATTCTGCCGATCTGTTGAATCTGTCCGTCAACGTCAAATTTATGTTGGATTATTGACAAGGAGCTGTTTTATAGGCTTCTATTTACGTGTCCTTTCCTCAGATCGCCCGTCCGATGGCTGAAAGCGATCGAGAGCCATCAGAATTGTACCATGTAAATTTGCCTTCACGTGTGACTCAATGCGGGTTTTCGCGGTACACGAAAGAATTCGCCGCAAGGTCGACGGAGGCGAAGCGGATGGAAGGAGCGGAAGCGAGAGGCGGAAGGCGAGACGGACGGAGTGAGGTCGATGGAGGCGAAAGGGGACGAGCAGGGGTGTTATTGCGTGGTAGTGTGGTTAAACGTATTGATCCCAATCACTACGATATGTCCAGGCTCCGCTCCGCTGCAAGCACTATGGCCGGGTCATCGCCGGAAAGCGAGACTTGCGAGTGTTACATAGGTTAATGATAAAAGTATTTTATTACATTATCCGCTTCTTTGAGTCTCTCGGTCGATTCTATACGTCCAAGTTGTGATAATGAATATTAGTTCGAATCGGACTTGAATCGAGTATCTTAAGAATAACGGAGATACACGACATGCGCCTAATTTCACTCGTAACAACTGTAATTCAAAATTTACAGCGAGAGCCTCGTCCATTTTCGATACTGTTCATTTAACGGTCATCCCTAAGTGGCTCCCGTGTTTTTTTCTACCTTTCCGAAGAGCGCCGTGCCTCGAAATGGAAATCGCGGATCGATGACGAGGTGTCGCTGAAGCGAGACACGGCGAGAACGTAGTCGACGCTTACGTAATGGCCTTCGTGCGCTTTTAAGACGTACGCAAGCACCATGCTCGCGTCGCTCACGATTAATCGGAGCTCGGAGCACGTGATGCAAAAAAATCTGGCAACAGCGTAACGCGTTACCGTGGTATTCCCTCCGCATATTTGTAATGTCGTGTCGCGCGCGAGTTCGGTGTTACGAGCGCGCTTTAATTGATGGACCCCGCATATTATCGAGCCACCAATCGCGACTCTCGGTCCGGCCCTTGTCTTTCTCTTCGCATCTTTTTATCCGTTTATGGTTACGTTTAATTATTTCATTAGAGAGACGTGATTGAGCCGATTTCTCGATGCTAAATCAGGCATCTCCAAGCTTGTAATTATTAATCAATATACAATTATTTAATTAATTTCAAAAATTATAAAAATTTATATTTTCAGCACTGTATTTTTATTTTTGAACGTAATTTAGCTGATTTATTTAATTAATATAATTCATGCTTAAAATCAGAAACTAATCAGATTTCGTAGATGGAGGAATGTATATTTGTCTCATTTTATTTTCGTACATTGTTTTATTTTATTTTCATGGCGATAGCTGTTTTGTGAGTGAAATGAGCGCAACCCTTTCGTGAACGCGCCGGAGAATTCCGTGAGAAGCTTCTGGTTTTGCGATCGATGTGACGCTCTCTCTGTGGCAAGCCGTTGGTCGCTGAAGTTTCCTACTGGACCAATGGGCTACCTATCTATCCTTGGATGAAAGGCTGTATATTCAGCACTGTGTGCGTGCGTGCGTGCGTGCGTGCGTGCGTGCGTGCGTGTGTGTGTGCGTGTGTGTGTGTGTGTGCGCGTGTGCGTGTGCGTGTGCGTGTGTTTATTAGTAAAAAATATTTCTGTTGCATCACGAAATGAATTGTATATATCACAAACATATGAAATTGAGTAAAATATTTATACGTTTCTTTCTTATTGTTAGCAGAAAAGGTTCCACCTTGCAATGTTTTTGCTTTAAGCCGTGACGATGTTCTAGTTTAATGTCTTCTATCATTTTTTCTCTCATCGCGTTTCTTCTATTTCTATTATTTCTATCATCGTTCCTCGAAGAATGCAGATAAGGCACTATTATTATATGTTTGCAATCACATAACTGTATCATATCAGATATCAACGTAATTTAATCATTCTCCCATATATATATATTTCAAATTAGATAATACCTAAAAAAGGTATATGATAAAGGCGATTAGCGGAAATGAGATTATCGAAAACGAGTTACGTTGACGTATAAATTTTCTCCAAAAGTATCTCCCGTCTGGAAAACCTTCCTGCATACATATATCTACCGAAGACTCGGTTGTTATGTTACTTCATCGTCATCGTCGCATCATCATCATCATTATCATCATTGTCGATAATGCAGAGATACGCAAGTCGATACGAGAAAACCACCCCTTTCGCGCGCGTACCCGCATGAAGTGGCGTGCATGCAATAGCGTACCACCGGTGAGAGACCAGACGGTCGGTCGACGTGCCGCCTATTTATATACACTCCGCGCCCGCCGTCCAGTCGAGCGACGACGATCGTGTCACGTCGTCTCGCGTCGGTAGGAGCCGAAAGCACTCTCTCTCTCTCTCTCTCTCTCTCTCTCTCTCTCTCTCTCTCTCTCTCTCTCTCTCTCTCTTTCTTTCTCTCTCTTTCTCTCTGCCGCCTCCCACCCTTCTGTCCGCCCGCGCCATCAGCTGCACCTGCCGCGCGCCGCCACCCGCTGGCCGTGTCTGTGTCTCACCCTCACCACTTGGGACGTAGCCGCCGAGGGCGACAGATCACGCCGCTTCCCGCTCTCTCAGCTGAGCTGCCGCGTCGGGCTAGTAGAATGCTAGCGCGATCGTTGGCGGCTTGTAATGATAATGATAATGATAACAGAGTATATCTGGTTCACCGTTCGTAGGATCCCAGTTGCACCGGGAACCTTGGCTAATTAAGCCCGATTAGCGATTTCCTGCCCCACTCCTAATCGTTGCCCTAGTTTTGTATCAGATCGCCGCTAGCGTCATGTACGCGTTTCAACGCCATTGCATTGGTTTCTAAAATGCCGGTAACCTTATGAATAGCATCAAGCTCGTCGTTACGTTATACTTCAAAGAAATTATAACTTTATGTTAACTTGGTGCCATGAATTTGTAATTTTGTTAGAGTGCGAACGGATTCCTGTTCCCAGAATAATGTTCGATAGACAAAATAGTTTTCTTAGACTTTACGAGACTTTTAAATCTATTGTTAAAGCAAAGCGATCTACCTCGATTTAGTGGCTGTTTAGTGATATGCGAGTAAGGGACACTTATCGATCGATTAATCATGCCAGGAACACGCCGGGAAAAGGTACCGAAAACATTTTTCACGGGCCACTGAGCATCTCCGAGCGGATATGCGGAAATCGAATGGACACCTCGATAGTTCACTTCCGGGAGTTGCCTACAGAACTACAGATACCCCGAATCTTTCCGCTCGCTGCGCACTTCGTTTCGTAGGTCGAATCTACTCGTAGAGACCACGCGCGAATTCTTTTTCCCTTTTTGCTCTCTCCCTTTGTGCTCTCTCTCTCTCTCTCTCTCTTTCCTCTCTCTTTCCCTTCCTCCCCTCCCCCTCCTCCTCCCTTTTTCTCTTCTTTACCTCTCCTTTCTCTCTCTCTTCTCTTGCATAGTTCCAACTTTTCTTCTTGTACCCTCTCGTTGCCAACGCTCGGCCGCCTACTCAGTAGCGAACTCGTGCGAATTCGGCCTAATCGGGCCGTCTCGTCTGTCGGACGAGAACGCAACGAGCGCCACGCGCGATGCCGCAAGCTCTCCTTAGTCGTGGGCGTGATTGGCCGACTGAACAATGAAGCAGGCGGTGGGGCAGAACACAGCGCGAGAGCAGCGCAATGGGCAAAAGAGAACGGGGGAGTCGAGATCCTCGCGAGTGAAGGTCCTCCTCCCCCTCTGCCGGCAGAATTCATTGCGGATAATATATGCGCCGTTACCGCGTATTAATCTGTTTATCCGGGATGGAGTTTTGGCACGCGGTATGAAATACATTCAACGCGAGGCGAAAAAGACTCGATTGGATACCCTAGAAGGCATTTCTTTGGCCGTTACACTTGAACGCTGTTCTTTCTGTTTACGTTAAAATGTACATAACGTTACGTTATGTACACAACGTTAAAATGTAAACCTCAAATGTAATTTCGGAAAACAACAAGAAGCATATTTAATGTTTTATACGATTTATACTTTTTGATTGACTTTCTACGAGATAGGGTGGATTTGGACAAAGAAATTTACTAAAAAGATGAGTCAGCAGTACGTTTTCATAACGTGAGGTATCTGCATATGCTATTGTATTCCTGACGCGCTTGGTACTCGATGATGTAATCGTGATGGTGTAAATACTGTAGTTTCTGACTTACGGTTGGCAACGCTGGTGCGAACGAATTTGCGGATCGTTCCTCGCGAATTTCGTCCTTTTGCTCTCTCCTTCTCTCTCTCTCTCTCTCTCTCTCTCTTTCTTTCTTTCTTTCTCTTTCTCTTTCTCTCTCTCTCACCGCGTTGTAGTCCTGCGAGAGTGCGTGTGCGTGTGCGTGTGCGTGTGTGCGTGTGCGTGTGTGTGCGCGCGCGCGTGTGCGTGTGTGTGTGTGTGTGTGTGTGCGCGTGCGTGCGTGCGTGCGTGCGTGCGTGCGTGTGTGTGTGTGTGTGTGTGTGTGTGCGTGTGTGTGTGTGTGTGTGTGTGTGCGCGTGCGTGCGTGCGTGCGTGCGTGCGTGTGTGTGTGTGTGTGTGTGTGTGTGTGTGTGTGTGTGTGTGTGTGTGTGTGTGTGTGTGTGTGTGTGTGTGTGTGTGTGTGTGTGTGTGTGCGCGCGCGCGCGCGCGCGCGCTGCCGAGTTCCTCCGATTACGGGACGTAGTTGACCGAGGAGGGTGAAGGGCACTGTCCCGATGCTACACCCCTGGTAGAGTGACCTCCGTTTGTTCCCCGTTCCGTGCTTTGAAGAAACTCGATAGCCGAGGCGACTCTCGGCAGCTCTCGCTTTTCGAGATCGCAAAGACGGACGCGAGGTCCGAGACAGTACTCGCAAATATCGACAATCGTGTGTCGAACCGTGGCTTTTAAGATCTCGCCCAGGATTTTTCACTCTAACGTAAAAAGTCGCGTTGCTTTTAATGGCTATTCTTTCAGAAAATATCACATTCCCGAAAACATTTTAAAAAGTAGTCTCACTAGTAATTGTTGGTCATTGTCCACGAAAGCTTGATTATATTAATTGATAACTTATCTGTAGATTGTAGTATGTGGTTGTCCCAATTGGGACTAAAACCCATCAAAATAGAAAGAAGAGGTTTCTTTGTCGAAAAGTGCTCGCTTAAATATCGACATTAATTCACGATCTCCTTTGGACTAGATTTTCCTTCCCGAAGAATTCTTGCTTCCTTCGAAAGGTATATCCCACGAAGACGCTGCGTGACCTACAGTTTTGTAGGCGAAGGAAATTCATGAACGTAGGTAGGCAGGTAGGCAAGCAAGCAAGCAAGCAAGCAAGCAAGCAGACAGACAAGCAAGCAAGCAAGTTGGTGCATGTCCCCCGTATTGATCCTTTCGATAGTAAGTGAGCACTACGCGCATTGTAAGGAAGGTTTCTACATACCTACCTACAAACCTTGAGAACGCCGAATATATATGTAAGCACCGTAGAAACAACGAGCGAGCTCCCGGAGCCTTCTTCCTGAGAAATCTCTCTTTCCCATCGTGGAGCGCGACTAGTATTTTTCCAGTCTTCCTGATGATCGTTATGGCGGTCCGTCGGGTTCTCGGAACTTCGAAACTGGTATCGTTGTCTTTCTCACGGACTTTTTTTTACGAATCGCCGCGCATCTTTCCGCGCAACGTGCCTTCTCCTATCTACTGAGTGTCTCGAGAGAAATTTCAATCCTTGATTTAGGCTTGATTAACTTTCGTTAATGTGCAGATGAAAAATTTCCGTTTGCAAGCTGCTCGACGTCATGGACGTTGTGAGGGTTGTGAGTGATGCCACGTTTCTCGCTGTGCAAATAACAGTTTTTAATTGTCGGTCGTCTCTTTAATGACTCAACTTAAATAACCGTTATATTTAAATAAATCCATTTCTTGTCGGAGAGCGACGATTGTCAATTTTATTTCGTTCGGAGACATATGGATGTAACATAACAGTCGTTAAACTTCATCCTTTCCCCCTCCGTATTTTTCGAATCTGCAGGTTCCGAGTTAAGATTTTGGCAAGTTTTTCGGGGGGGGGGGGGTATGGAGTCGTGTGCATAAATTGTACGGTGATCATAGGTGAGTAGGTGACAACGTATTCTAGGATCCGCGTGTGTTAAGATCCACAGACTTGCCGTAGCTGTCGGAGGGATTAATCGGCTAGGAATCCACGAAATGGAGAGCGAGGCGACGGCCAATAGGCGGCCGCGACGACAAGGCGAACGGACGGTGCATTCGAGAGATGTGCACCATACGATGCAACGCGGTAACGGGAGATGCCCTGAGCCTGCAATCTGCATTACCGTCCGCTTTTACCGCCACATTGAACTTCTTTCGCCGACTGCTGATATATCGACGCCTGAGTAGCGCAAAGAAGTAGATAGGGAAAATACTTGTCGCTCTCCGTGCTCCGTCTCGCGTTCGCGCTCACGTAATCTTTCTGTCTCTCTCATTTTCTTTCTTGTTTGCTTCATCCCGTTTGCGCTTCTTTAATCTTTGCACCATCAACGGTGATAGATAGGCATGCTTATCGAAATATCGATACTCACTCTTTCGATACTGAGTATTTCGCGGTACTAGAGTAACGTTATGCTGTTGCTGATTCATAGAACGAAACGAATCTCTAAACGCTTGTCCCCGAGAATTGCTTTGCATCTCCAAATAGATAGCAATTAGCAAGTCTGTACGTCAGCGTATCGTTAATAATCACAAAGATAGTTTATAAAATTTGGCAGTAATTTGTGCTTCGGAAGGCATGAAGTTTTAGTCTGTTGTTAAATGACTCGATTATTAAAATATTCCGTCCAAAAATAAGAGTCCGAAGGGGAATCAAGAAAAGAAGGGTTTGATGAAATCTTGATTAAAAAAAAAATTACCGATTATAAAAAAAAAATTGTTATCGAGTAGAAAGAAGCATGATAAGTAATTTGAATAATTCTGTGAGCCCGACGCGTGAATTAAGTATCTCTGATTTGTATGGTTATGTCAATGACGCAAAGAATAGAATGCATACACGAAGTATCTGGGATTCTATTCAGGTATACGAGTACGCGGGTCTCGTGGCGTACTCGTGACACGAAGAGAGCAAAGGTTTACCGCACGAAACTGACGTTCCTTTACCGACAGCCAATTTGACGAGTAAAACTCGCTTAAATTTTAATTCTCGTCGTTGTGTTTTCATATTTTTTTTGTACGTTTCATGGAAGTGTCTGTAAAGTTGGCACCTCATTTTCAAAAATCGAATAATTTATTAAGAGTTCCACTTGCACCCACAATAGTTCTACAGTTCCTGATATATTTTAGAAATAGTTCCATCGATTTAGATAAAAATATAACGATTTATAAAAACACTAAAGTTTAAATTTTAAAAATTTTTAATATTTGCCGTACCGTTCTGGGCCGGAGTAGCCTCTAAAGGGACCAGAAACGGAAACTTTTCGGAACATGGTTGGTTGTATATATGCATAAATTTTACGTAAAAAAAATCCAAGATTTTAATGGAAAAATGCTGGCGGCCCTCTACAGGTTAAATATCGGAACTGTGGCTAAAACCTATAATATCAAAATTGTTGGAACTATGCAAGAGCTGTCGGGGAGTGTCGAAAAAAACCGCGAAACAAGCCAGCACTTCTTATAGCGTTTTTTCTTGGCTGCACTATCGCCCTGCACTGCCCTGCACTACCCAATAGCGTTGCATTAATGTTGCACTAGTGTTGCACTAGTGGGCAATAGTGCAGCCAAGAAAAAACGCTATTAGTTCTCTTGAAGGTGAGGCGCCAACTCTGAGAATAAAAAACTGTTAAAAAATATTTAAAAGCCGGAACTGTGATCGAAACCTACCGGGGTCTTTAGAAATATCGCAGAACTGTACGAAAATGCCGAAAAGTCGACCAGAACTGCCTGCCTGCACCTCCGTGTTTACTCTTGTGTGCGGTGCCAGAGGTAACAGTATAAAATTGCTAAAAAAAAATATTTAAAGGCCGGAACTGTTGCTAAAACCTATAAAAACTGTTGGAACTATGCGAGAACTATCGAGAACTGTCAAAAAGTCGATCGAAACTGCCTGCGATTCATGACTTTACTCTTGTGTGCGGTGCCAGCGGTAATAGTAAAAAATTGTTAAAAAAATATTTACAGGACGGAACTGTTGCTAAAACCTATAAAAA
>NW_027509798.1:538346-563346 GCF_048541705.1 Temnothorax americanus | reverse complement strand
AACAAAGACCGGTCGCTGTTATTTTGAAACAAACCGCGCGCGCGCAACGACAAACATACCTCGCCGCGAGGCATCGGAGACACAGACAAAACGAAGAGAAGGCGTTAGATGTTACAAAATGTTTATGAGAGACTGGGGTCGAAAGATTTTCTCTATACGCGGAATAAGAGAAGGGTCGCGGACCGCGACAGATTGGGAAACGTTATTCCAGACTTCTACCAGGGCTGCATATTTCATGGACGCATCGTCGAATACGAGAAGATTGCATCTGTATATCCGTTCCTTCCTTCCTTCCTTTCTTTCTTTCTTCCTTTCTTCCTTCCTTCTTTCTTTTCTTCGACATGCCGCGCGTCTGCGCATGGACCGTGCATACTACGTCGACAAATCGTACGTGGTTCCTGTCATGATACCGCGCGGTCGACAATGTTGCATCGTTGCGATGATAAGCCTTATCTCTCACAGTCAGCGGCGATTCAGTCGTTCGCGGCAAATACACGACGCGCCGATAAGAGGTCGGTCTCGAAATAGTCCTTCGCGTCTCTCAAGTTTCGCCTTATTTACGAGAACGGTCGTTTTACGTAAGATTCACTCCGATATATCTCATCGGAATCGTACGTGTACACGCAGTTGGTAAGAGAATATTTCTTCCGTATTTCTTCTTCGTCTTCAGGCACGAGAGCTCACACCGGATACCGAGTAATTCCGAGTACAATTTCGTACAAGAGCTCCCCCCCAACGCCCGCGACTTGACTTTTAACGTTTGATTCTAAACTTCATATTTCGGCAAGAAAAATTTCGGCTTATTTGAGGGGGGGGGGGTGGCTTCCAGGTTCTTTAGGTACAAAGTATCAATCTGTCCTCACACAGGCACTTAAGAGATTATGGATATCGTGACGAAACCACACAAAGAGACAAGCACTCGGCTATGCCACGCGACGCCATTGCGTAACGTAAAAATTGCGAGATTTATGGAAACGTTGGACATGGGCGATGCGCGCCGTTGCCATCGCTGTTGGCAGATTCGCCTTACTCGCGATACGAAGGTTTTAAACGCAGTCACAAAGGTGACATAATGTCTTATGGAGGCTAAAACCGTAGCGCCGCCGTCGGACATTACGATTTCTAGGAGACTCCCCATGCGGGCTCCACCTATCGACATTATTTACTTATCGTCTACACCACGTTAGTCCACAGGACTAATTGCTAGAGCCGGAATTTAAAATTTAAATGGCGCGGAATATTACAGAACGATGCGATCATTCGCGTCGCTTTTTCCTTTTATGCAGTCAAATGCTTCAAAGGGTCTGATTAAGGCGAATTTTTGGTAGAAATCTTGAGGAGGCTTGTCATTATTTGATGAATCACATCAATAAGAAAAATTGAATTAAAATTAACAAAATGGCAGCTATTATTAAGAAAAAATTAAATTTTTTAATCTTTTTACAATAACAATTAATATCTAAAATGAAATATTTTTACAGAGTTGTTCATGGTTCACCTGAGAGAGATGAACAAACATTGCTTTAAAATTTCAAATTGATACGAAGCTTAGTTTCGGAGAAATTACTGCAAAAGCTGAAAAATAAAATTTGGAGAAAGACGCGTTTAACTACAGTTTACACAATTAATAATACTTACTTTATACAAAGGAGTGTTAGTACTTTCGAAAGACGAAATTTAAAAAAAATCGAAAATCTGACCCCAGTTCCCTTAATTCGCTATTTGTGATGTTTCTTTTTCTTTAGATTCCATACTATTCAATCTTAATACATTTTAATTAAATATGTCTCTAAAAATCATCCTATAAATTCTTTCATATTTATGTATATTGTATTATAATTTTGTTTTAGTTAGGTAGGTATTATAATATTTATGCCGCGGATCCCAAAATTGCGTTTATTCTGTTATTTGACGTTTCATTCGCGAGAAATCCGAATTCGTCTCCGTCTTTCATCGGCGATTCTCGAGTGGTGTAAATGGGTCTTAATAGGGAGCCAGAAATCTGCGCTACGTCTCGCTACCAGCTTAATGTGCGCCGTCCGAAACGAAGAACGCGAGAAAGAAGGAGAGAGAGAAGGCAAGATCGTATCGCGCGCACGCTGTTGACCTGCGGGAGTAGTTCGTGCGGTTATGTCGTAACTTTCACAATGAGCGTGTTTGTCGTCGCACTCGCCAGTGCCGACCGTCGTCGGCGACTATCGGCAGTGCTCGGCGCGTGCGATCGGCGATCTTCGTACGTTCGGTTACAAGGATCGGCTGCTCTCGGTGGATATCCGCTCGTCGTCATAAGTAAGAATGCTTACGATACGCTGATCGAATATCGAGAGGTCGATATTTTGTTCTTCCGCTTATCACCTTTTGTGTATATCTTTTTTAACGTAAGAGCAAACGATAATATTCTCGCACGACCTCGTCTCTAAATTGTCACTAAAAACAGTCGTTGTTATTCTCAGAATAGATACCGTTTCGTTGCGACGATACTATTTATTGTGTAGATGCGTGATTTTGCTGAGTGGGGGATGTCTCGTAGCTCAGTGTGAGTGCGATAAACTCGTATGCTAGTGATCATGAGTTCGATCCCGATTATATACCCCACATATACTACGTTTACGCGAGCGTTACTTCTGTAGTAACTTACGATAATTCCTTCGCGTAAACAGGATTTTCCTTCGCGTAAACGGGATTTTGTAGTAACTTACGATAATTTACTCCGCGTAAACGAGTAATATATCGTAAGTTACTACAGAAGTAACGCTCGCGTAAACGTAGTAATATTCCTCTTTAAGAAGAGGTATCCCTATTAAGGGAAAAACAAAATAATTTTAAGAGTTCTAAGAACTCGAGATTACATGAAGAATCCCCCGATTAAGAGGTAGATATTAACTTATTGTAGAGAGCACATTTGCATCTATTTCAATGTTTCTGTGTTGTCATGCGAAATGGGTTTTTTGAAAGTTTTCCCATATTGTAAATCTGGAAATAGCGTACTCCAATTCCATTTAGAAATTATCGTCTCTCAAGATTTATTTAATAAAGTAAATGCAGGTTTGGCTAGAATCTATCGAAGTAGGTATTGTTATCGTTTTTCCGCGATGCCGATTGGTTCTCTCGTTGCGCTTACTTCATGAGCGACTGTCATGGCATGTTTTGGCATGTTTAGTAGCGATATTATTATTACTTTCTTTTTCTTTGAAAGATTCGTCACAAAGATTTCACGAGTGTTGATCGAGACTCTGAAATCAGTGAAGTTGCGATTTAATATAGTACCGATAAAGCTACGTTATCTTCATTCAAATTTAACTCGAAACACGGCGCCTAACGGTTATGCCGTGTGAATGCGGCTTAATTCGGCCGCGAGCGCGTCCTTGCACCGTGTCGGTCGCCACGCCGTTTACACAGGGCGCCGGGCTGCATCTAACCTCTCTCGTGACGTGAGGGTACCATGCGCGCGCGCACGCACACCTCCCTGCCCGCTGCGCCGCCGGTTCTCTCGTTGAAGCGACATACACAGAAAACCGCGTGGCGGTGCGGCGCGCACGGCGCAAGCCAGGACAACGAGGCAACACCGCGTGGTCGACCAGCTGATCGCTCGGCGACGTGCTCGCCGCGGGTAGAGAGGGGGGAGAGGAGGGGAAGTCGCGCGCGACTGGGCTAATGAGTGTGCGACCTATTGGGAGGGCTCGATGGGAAGAGGGAACGGCGCGGAGAGGGGAGAATCCGCGCGCGATCTCGTCGTGAGTAATGTGAAGGAGGGGGGGCCCTGCTGTGTTACCATCACGTCAGACAGCCGTGCCTCTTGCTGCCGCCACTGCCGCCACACCGACGGTCGAGTGGTGGCGGCATTGCAAGGTCTAAGAGGCCGCGTACTCGAGACGCTGTGGTCGTTTCTTGCTTCTGAATACGAACTTGATGACTCTTCCGAAACATATTTTCTCTGCGGATTGCTTTTTACGAGCAATTTTCTCAAAATTCTGCAGACTTATTATTTTTTGCTCGCGGGTAGAAGATAGAAGATGAGCGATTATAATTGATTGAAGATACTTATTTCGGATTTATTTTTTTTGTATCACTTATTTTTTGGACTATATACCTACCTAGTTCAGATTATTAGGTCCTAACTTATTCTATTGCATACTTGAGTGATTCACGCCTATTCTATTTTAGAGCAATTTAGTCAGCATTTTTAACATTATTAAATAACCATTATTTATAAAATTATTTTATTAATTAATTTAGGCTAATAATTTCACAAAAGAATAAAAGATTTACCGCATTGCTGTGGCCCCTAATTCCTTAAGATTGTTCTATTTAATGTTCAATTTGATTCAACAATGTATAACAGTATAGTCAAGAAACAGTTCTCTCAAAATATATAATCACTGAATGGAATTCCATCAGGAATGGCAAGAAATTATTCGAAATAGAAAAACTGATCAGTTTTAAAGTTATACTGATTGATCGATTATACCGATACTACTTGCGCAAGAGAATATGACTTCCTCACAAGTATAGTTTCAACATTAAAATATCCCTTTTTTTCTCTTTATTTTATAATAATATAGATTCTTGTTGCTATATATTTAAAGTTAAAAAAATATTCATCTGGATAACGGAGTGCGTTCTTAAAACATGGCATTTAATCTTAAACATAAAAAGCATTCTTAGCAATAAGTATATACGCAGTTCGGATTTATATCGATCTTGTGTCGAATGTTATTTTGGCATGAAATTTGCAAAATCACACCCAAAGTTCGCATTCGGCACACCGACGTGAACGCCATCATACGGAAATAATCGCGCTTATTTTCCCATGGAACTCATACCCGAGGGTAAGGAGGGAGGGAGGCAAAGGAAAGAGCAGGCAAACTTCCGAAAAAAAGAGAAACTCATTGCAACGTTGTCACGGTCTCCGAAACGCTGCACTGGCCAAAACGCGACGTTGCCCTTCGACTTCATTCCGTATCAATAACGAAAGAATGAGTGCAAGCAAGAAGGGGATTAAGGAGAGAGAAAAATCCGTCTGCCAATTAGGAGGTAGCTCCTCACAATTGTGTCGTTGAAAACCTATCGTAACGGTTCGTTGTGTATGTAATGGCGACCCGCCTCGCCACTTCACGCTAATTGCTCGCACGGTTGCCCGTCAAATCACGTCTCGCGCCTGCCAATTTATGGGCTCATTATTCGAGGATTTCATATATTGTTCATATACTGCAGGTGTGAAATAAAGAAACAGAGATATATTTTTCGTCGTATATGTTTAATTGATTTCTAAGATTAACACAGGTAAAGGTTGTAAAAACTATCATCTGGACGACTCGAATTTTCGTTACGATCATTTCCAGTTTTCAAAAACTCTTGTATGTAGATTAGGTTTTTGCTTTTACAAAATACTGAACGTCACTGCGGCTGAAATAGCCCGGGAGGTAGCGACACAAAAGTGTCAGCGATTTGATTAGTCTTGGAACAAAGTAATTTCTCTTGTTTTAATAGTGTTGTTGATGAAATGCAGAGTCTGGGTGCGCTGTCTCGCTGGAATGGGCGTTGCGGCACCTTTAATCTTGTCGAAAAAACACTTATGTTGGAAGAATTTGATTAGTGCTGAGCTTTTATATATTTATTGTTTTTTGTATAAAGAAATGTTTTAGAAGAGTCTGGCATGCAACTGACACTGGAAAATGATTCTGGCATCCTCCCAAAGTTGTTGTAAAAAGTCGATTTGTAGAATCATTTGATTAGAGCTGTAACTTGTCAAGATGGTAGTTTAAATACATAAAATTATAAAAAAATAAGTCTGGCTACTTGTACTGGCTGGAAAATTGGTCTGTCACCCCCTTAAGTCGTCTGCACGAGCCTAGCGCGCCGGTAGCTCGTTGCCTGCCGTATCTCTAAATATTATTAACGCATTACTCATTGAAAGAGATTTTACTTGTCCAAAGGAAAAACGTTAACGATTTCGTGCTTATTAGTAGTGGAATGATGTGTAATTAATTATGTAATAATCAGAAATAAAGTAATTAAAAAAAGAAAACTATTTTAAAGTAGGCAACATTATGCAACGCTTATAAAAAATCAATTAATTTTATTTAATAAAATTATTAATTTATTTATCTGGATAATCTGTAAAAAAAAAAAAAAAAAATCAAACTTTCAATTTCTGATGAACTTTCATTTTCATCATCGGAGAGCTCGGTATTGTCGGTATCGTCATCGGATTCTTCTTCGATTTCCTTTGATTGAGTACGTTCATGATCTGAAAATGATTCAAAGTTGAATTTATTATTAAAATTACACGATTTTAATAAGTTGCAATAAAAACAAAAACTTACAAACTAAACTAATTAACTCGTTTTATTTTTAAAAAAATAATTATTATCTTAAAATCATATTTCTAAAGTCATGATTAAATATTTATTAACGGTATTTAAACCAAAATTCTTTATATTTTTATAAATTAAAATATTATAATATTATAAATGAATAATTAGTTATTATAATGATAAATATCTTTATTAATTTAAAATTATTTGTTGCATCTCTCATTATTATAACTTTATTACTAGTTTATTATTTAAAATTAATTTTGCATTTTTTTTTAATTAAAATAACTATACTTGCATAATGTTGACACTACTTTAAAATAGTTTTTTTTTTTAAATTACTTTATTTCTGATTATTACATAATTAATTACACATCATTCCACTACTAATAAGCACGAAATTGTTTATGTTTTTCCTTTGGACAAGTAAAATCTTTTTAGTAATGCGTTAATAATATTTAGAGATACGGCGGGCAACGAGCTACCGGCGCGCTCGTGCAGACGACTTTAAAGGGGGTGTCAGACCAATTTTCCAGCCAGTACAAGTAGCCAAACTTATTTTTTTATAATTTTATGTATTTAAACTACCATCTTGACAAGTTACAGCTCTAATCAAATGATTCTACAAATCGACTTTTTACAACAACTTTGGGAGGATGCCAGAATCATTTTCCAGTGTCAGTTGCATGCCAGACTCTTCTAAAACATTTCTTTATACAAAAAACAATAAATATATAAAAGCTCAGCACTAATCAAATCCTTCCAACATAAGTGTTTTTTTGACAAGATCAAAGGCGCCGCAACGCCCATTCCAGCGAGACAGCGCAGCCAGACTCTGCATTTCATCAACAACACTATTAAAACAAGAGAAATTACTTTGTTCCAAGACTAATCAAATCGCTGACACTTTTGTGTCGCTACCTCCCGGGCTAAAATGTGAAGATTGAAATGTCATCATGTCGCAACATTGTAAATGATCGTAACCTGTCAGGGAGGAAACAGCCAATCCGCTAACTTTGTGTTCTTACAGCACTCTACGTGTCGTAAAATAGTGTTATTATTGGTCGCTTTTTACGCGAATAGCATCATTTCCTGACAATCGTGAATAACATTGATTCACTTATTAGATTTGTGATATAGGGACATTATTTGTATCAGTGCTGTCATATCGTCACCTATATTCTCAGAAATCACTATTCACATAACAGTTTACTATCATCACATAACCATTACAAAAACTAGCGCCGTTATAACGAGAATCTTCCTTTTTTGACCTATACACCATTACTTCGTTTTTCAAAGGGAGAACTTGCATTCCATATTCGAGGTATTATAATTTAACTCAACAAGTGAATTCCATTTATATATCCGTGCGAAAACCGCTTGTTATTATGTTTCAACGTTCACCCGTGAAACTTCTCGGTCACATTTGTTTTCACTATTCCGCGAGAGTCGCGAGATTATTCTCGTTTACGATGATTTCGCGCACGAGAGATTTACCTTGCGTACTAACACGTTCTCCACTTGAAAATATTTATCGGCGTACTCCGATCGTCTACGTAGAAAGTTCGTTTTGGAGCAACTCTCTTGGTAACAATATACGGAGCATAGCTCAGATTTGCACGGTCGCTCAGCCTGTTATGTTCGTCCGTTCCGCTGCGTTCCGTTTTCTTGTACGTGTCCCCTCTACTTCGTATCTGCGCCCCTTCCCTGTCTTCTTTGCCCCCTCCACTGTTCGGCCTTTGCGTTTCTCTTAAGCCCCTTGCACAATGCCAGACAACAGGCAATAGGATGGCCGCAGGGGGAAGTGATCCGCGCAGTTCCTTGGGCCCAACGAACCTACGGCATCAACCCGAGTTCAAGACATTGCGCACATACACATACAATTACACATACGCACATACATATACACCTGGCCATATTGCCTTGAAACTAGAGGCAGGTGCCAGTATTAAGAAAAAAAAACAGGCAATAGGAACAGGAAATAACCAAAAAATCGTTAATTACAACCTACAAAATTCGAATGCTATGATTGGTTGGCAACAGGCAATAGGCACAGAATTCCAACCGTGACGGAAACTCTGTGTCTATTGCCTGTGTCACTCTTTATTCTACATTTATACATGATTTCTGATTTCTATTCCCTGTTCCTATTGCCTGTTGCCTGGCATTGTGCAAGGGGCTTTACTAATACGCCCTCGCACAGGCCGAAGCACGCGTCGGCACGTATTTTATAGGAACGTAACGAGCGGAACCCATTGTGAGGGCGCATTTTCAAAAAGATGTTTCGCCGCGAATACGAACATGAGTTTAATAAAGTTAGATCATTCATTCTTTTCTTTACGATAATATTCCCACAATCTAAATACTGTATCGTTGATTAGTTAAAAAAAATGCAATCTCAAAATTTTAAAATGTTTACTTAGGATGTTTGTATAAATATTCTTTAATGTTTTATTAATCCGATTTCTGACAGATTTATTAAAGTTGAATTTTGTTACATCAATTTTTCGTGCATTAAAGAATTGAAGAGTACTACTTTATTTCAGAGGAACAGGTATCTGTTAATAAAAGAGTTTGGATTATCCAGTACGTAGCTTCTTTTCATGGCACATACTGCTATTTAACGCTATAGTTATATAGTCTCCTCAGTCATAATATACGCTTGATTGCTACCATGCACGAGTTGCATGACACAACATATAGTATACTATATGTGCCTTTAAAGTCTCCTTGCAGCTATATGTAATTTTAAATCCGAATAATATCGAAAGTGATAGCACGCGAAGATTACTTATTTACTTCAACGTCTAGCGCAAGGAAAAATTCCCTTGATTTATTGCTTCGGACATTGTAATTAAATACAGTGTAATATAAACTTTAAAATCAAAGGGTAAATTTTTTTCTGTTTTGCATTTACGAATTATTTTATCCATAATGTAAAAGTACCAATGCCGGGACACTTAAGAGTAGGTAAATGTACCAATGCCTGGGCACGTACCTATGTCTGAATACCTTTAAAAAAAGATAAATTTTTAGAAATAAACGTTTGGATACTATAGCTAAAGTTTGAAACTACAAGAAAAAATATTTTTGTCTTTGATTTTAATTTGCGTTATACTTGTAAATAATAAAGGTGTCCAGATATAGGTACATGTCCGGTTATTGGTACGTTTACCTTAAATAGCTTAATGTTTGTCAAATTAAAATTTCTCATTCACACTCACTCACTTTTTCACTCCCTCACTCACTTACTCATTCATTCATTCATTCATTCATTCGTGTGTGTGAAGCTAGCGTCTCATTTTGCGGAAACTCACAAATTATTGAGAGTTCTGACTTCCTTTTCAATAGTTCTAGAGTTCCTGCTAGTTTAAACAAATAGTTCTGGCTTTTAAAGCCAAAAAACGCGTCAGTACAAACTGAGACGCTAGGTTCACGCAGCGTCTCACTTTGTCCTACACAAGTTCCACTACTGTATCTCATCAGATTTTGCGAGATCTATAGTTCTATAACAGTTCTATAAAGAGTTCTGCCATATAAAAGCAAAAAAATTAATTATAAAGTACTAAAAAAAATTACCATGTAACGAGTATACCGAGTTGAGACGCCAGTTGAAATCTCGGAGTTCCGATTTATGTAAAATATTTTTCGAGTAGTTCTGAGCATATTGAAGCATTTCTTAAAAAGTTCCGAGCGTTAGAATATTTGTGTTATATTTTAAAAAATTAATATTAACCGAAAAGTAATCATGACGGAAAACGATGAAACGCTAAGCGAAATCTCGGAGTTCCGGTTTATATAAAATATTTTTCGAGTAGTTCTGAACATATAGAAGCATTTTCCAAAGAGTTCCGGGCGTTGGCAATGTTGTAAAATTTTTAAATAAATTAATAACACTCGAAAGTCAGGAATTTATCGAAAATAGGTGAGACGCTGGCCGTATTTCGACAGTTCTGCGAGTTTTATTATAATTTTCGTACAATTCTGAACGTGTTCTAACGTTTTCTAAAGAGTTCTGGCGATAAACATTATTTAATCATTTTTTAAATAATTTTTATCGCTCGAGAAAGACGCATTTACGTGTACATGGGTGAGACGCTGTAGGAAATCTCGGAGTTCTGGCTTATATAAAATATTTTTCGTGTAGTTCTGAACATATAAAAGCAATTTCTAAAGAGTTCCGGGCGTCGGCAATGTTGTAAAATTTTTAAATAAATTAATAACGCTCGAAAGTCAGGAATTCATCGAAAATAGGTGAGACGCTGGCCGTATTTCGACAGTTCTGCGAGTTTTATTATAATTTTCGTACAGTTCTGAACGTGTTCTAACGTTTTCTAAAGAGTTCTGGCGATAAACATTATTTAATCATTTTTTAAATAATTTTTATCGCCCGAGAAAGACGCATTTACGGGTATATGGGTGAGACGCTGTAGGAAATCTCGGAGTTCTGGCTTATATAAAATATTTTTCGAATAGTTCTGAACATATAAAAGCAATTTCTAAAGAGTTCCGGGCGTTGGCAATGTTGTAAAATTTTTAAATAAATTAATAACGCTCGAAAGTCAGGAATTTATCGAAAATAGGTGAGACGCTGGCCGTATTTCGACAGTTCTGCGAGTTTTATTATAATTTTCGTACAGTTCTGAACGTGTTCTAACGTTTTCTAAAGAGTTCTGGCGATAAACATTATTTAATCATTTTTTAAATAATTTTTATCGCTCGAGAAAGACGCATTTACGTGTACATGGGTGAGACGCTGTAGGAAATCTCGGAGTTCTGGCTTATATAAAATATTTTTCGAATAGTTCTGAACATATAAAAGCAATTTCTAAAGAGTTCCGGGCGTTGGCAATGTTGTAAAATTTTTAAATAAATTAATAACGCTCGAAAGTCAGGAATTCATCGAAAGTAGGTGAGACGCTGGCCGTATTTCGACAGTTCTGCGAGTTTTATTATAATTTTCGTACAGTTCTGAACGTGTTCTAACGTTTTCTAAAGAGTTCTGGCGATAAACATTATTTAATCATTTTTTAAATAATTTTTATCGCCCGAGAAAGACGCATTTACGGGTATATGGGTGAGACGCTGTAGGAAATCTCGGAGTTCTGGCTTATATAAAATATTTTTCGTGTAGTTCTGAACATATAAAAGCAATTTCTAAAGAGTTCCGGGCGTTGGCAAAAAATGTTGTAAAATATTTAAATAAATTAATAACGCTCGAAAGTCAGGAATTTATCGAAAATAGGTGAGACGCTGGCCGTATTTCGACATACAAAAAATATTTTATATAAACCAGAACTCCGATATTTTCTACAGCGTCTCACTCATATACCCGTAAATGTGTCTTTCTCGAGCGATAAAAATTATTTAAAAAATGATTAAATAATGTTTATCGCCAGAACTCTTTAGAAAACGTTAGAACACGTTCAGAACTGTACGAAAATTATAATAAAACTCGCAGAACTGTCGAAATACGGCCAGCGTCTCACCTATTTTCGATGAATTCCTGACTTTCGAACGTTATTAATTTATTTAAAAATTTTACAACATTTTGCCAACGCCCGGAACTCTTTAGAAATTGCTTTTATATGTTCAGAACTATTCGAAAAATATTTTATATAAGCCAGAACTCCGAGATTTCCTACAGCGTCTCACCCAAGTACACGTAAATGCGTCTTTCTCGAGCGATAAAAATTATTTAAAAAATGATTAAATAATGTTTATCGCCAGAACTCTTTAGAAAACGTTAGAACACGTTCAGAACTGTACGAAAATTATAATAAAACTCGCAGAACTGTCGAAATACGGCCAGCGTCTCACCTACTTTCGATGAATTCCTGACTTTCGAGCGTTATTAATTTATTTAAAAATTTTACAACATTGCCAACGCCCGGAACTCTTTAGAAATTGCTTTTATATGTTCAGAACTATTCGAAAAATATTTTATATAAGCCAGAACTCCGAGATTTCCTACAGCGTCTCACCCATATACCCGTAAATGCGTCTTTCTCGGGCGATAAAAATTATTTAAAAAATGATTAAATAATGTTTATCGCCAGAACTCTTTAGAAAACGTTAGAACACGTTCAGAACTGTACGAAAATTATAATAAAACTCGCAGAACTGTCGAAATACGGCCAGCGTCTCACCTATTTTCGATGAATTCCTGACTTTCGAGCGTTATTAATTTATTTAAAAATTTTACAACATTGCCAACGCCCGGAACTCTTTAGAAATTGCTTTTATATGTTCAGAACTATTCGAAAAATATTTTATATAAGCCAGAACTCCGAGATTTCCTACAGCGTCTCACCCATATACCCGTAAATGCGTCTTTCTCGGGCGATAAAAATTATTTAAAAAATGATTAAATAATGTTTATCGCCAGAACTCTTTAGAAAACGTTAGAACACGTTCAGAACTGTACGAAAATTATAATAAAACTCGCAGAACTGTCGAAATACGGCCAGCGTCTCACCTACTTTCGATGAATTCCTGACTTTCGAGCGTTATTAATTTATTTAAAAATTTTACAACATTGCCAACGCCCGGAACTCTTTAGAAATTGCTTTTATATGTTCAGAACTATTCGAAAAATATTTTATATAAGCCAGAACTCCGAGATTTCCTACAGCGTCTCACCCATATACCCGTAAATGCGTCTTTCTCGGGCGATAAAAATTATTTAAAAAATGATTAAATAATGTTTATCGCCAGAACTCTTTAGAAAACGTTAGAACACGTTCAGAACTGTACGAAAATTATAATAAAACTCGCAGAACTGTCGAAATACGGCCAGCGTCTCACCTACTTTCGATGAATTCCTGACTTTCGAGCGTTATTAATTTATTTAAAAATTTTACAACATTGCCAACGCCCGGAACTCTTTAGAAATTGCTTTTATATGTTCAGAACTATTCGAAAAATATTTTATATAAGCCAGAACTCCGAGATTTCCTACAGCGTCTCACCCATATACCCGTAAATGCGTCTTTCTCGGGCGATAAAAATTATTTAAAAAATGATTAAATAATGTTTATCGCCAGAACTCTTTAGAAAACGTTAGAACACGTTCAGAACTGTACGAAAATTATAATAAAACTCGCAGAACTGTCGAAATACGGCCAGCGTCTCACCTATTTTCGATGAATTCCTGACTTTCGAGCGTTATTAATTTATTTAAAAATTTTACAACATTGCCGACGCCCGGAACTCTTTAGAAATTGCTTTTATATGTTCAGAACTATTCGAAAAATATTTTATATAAGCCAGAACTCCGAGATTTCCTACAGCGTCTCACCCATATACCCGTAAATGCGTCTTTCTCGGGCGATAAAAATTATTTAAAAAATGATTAAATAATGTTTATCGCCAGAACTCTTTAGAAAACGTTAGAACACGTTCAGAACTGTACGAAAATTATAATAAAACTCGCAGAACTGTCGAAATACGGCCAGCGTCTCACCTATTTTCGATGAATTCCTGACTTTCGAGCGTTATTAATTTATTTAAAAATTTTACAACATTGCCAACGCCCGGAACTCTTTAGAAATTGCTTTTATATGTTCAGAACTATTCGAAAAATATTTTATATAAGCCAGAACTCCGAGATTTCCTACAGCGTCTCACCCATGTACACGTAAATGCGTCTTTCTCGAGCGATAAAAATTATTTAAAAAATGATTAAATAATGTTTATCGCCAGAACTCTTTAGAAAACGTTAGAACACGTTCAGAACTGTACGAAAATTATAATAAAACTCGCAGAACTGTCGAAATACGGCCAGCGTCTCACCTATTTTCGATAAATTCCTGACTTTCGAGCGTTATTAATTTATTTAAAAATTTTACAACATTGCCAACGCCCGGAACTCTTTAGAAATTGCTTTTATATGTTCAGAACTATTCGAAAAATATTTTATATAAGCCAGAACTCCGAGATTTCCTACAGCGTCTCACCCATATACCCGTAAATGCGTCTTTCTCGGGCGATAAAAATTATTTAAAAAATGATTAAATAATGTTTATCGCCAGAACTCTTTAGAAAACGTTAGAACACGTTCAGAACTGTACGAAAATTATAATAAAACTCGCAGAACTGTCGAAATACGGCCAGCGTCTCACCTATTTTCGATGAATTCCTGACTTTCGAGCGTTATTAATTTATTTAAAAATTTTACAACATTTTGCCGACGCCCGGAACTCTTTAGAAATTGCTTTTATATGTTCAGAACTATTCAAAAAATATTTTATATAAGCCAGAACTCCGAGATTTCCTACAGCGTCTCACCCATGTACACGTAAATGCGTCTTTCTCGAGCGATAAAAATTATTTAAAAAATGATTAAATAATGTTTATCGCCAGAACTCTTTAGAAAACGTTAGAACACGTTCAGAATTGTACGAAAATTATAATAAAACTCGCAGAACTGTCGAAATACGGCCAGCGTCTCACCTATTTTCGATAAATTCCTGACTTTCGAGTGTTATTAATTTATTTAAAAATTTTACAACATTGCCAACGCCCGGAACTCTTTGGAAAATGCTTCTATATGTTCAGAACTACTCGAAAAATATTTTATATAAACCGGAACTCCGAGATTTCGCTTAGCGTTTCATCGTTTTCCGTCATGATTACTTTTCGGTTAATATTAATTTTTTAAAATATAACACAAATATTCTAACGCTCGGAACTTTTTAAGAAATGCTTCAATATGCTCAGAACTACTCGAAAAATATTTTACATAAATCGGAACTCCGAGATTTCAACTGGCGTCTCAACTCGGTATACTCGTTACATGGTAATTTTTTTTAGTACTTTATAATTAATTTTTTTGCTTTTATATGGCAGAACTCTTTATAGAACTGTTATAGAACTATAGATCTCGCAAAATCTGATGAGATACAGTAGTGGAACTTGTGTAGGACAAAGTGAGACGCTGCGTGAACCTAGCGTCTCAGTTTGTACTGACGCGTTTTTTGGCTTTAAAAGCCAGAACTATTTGTTTAAACTAGCAGGAACTCTAGAACTATTGAAAAGGAAGTCAGAACTCTCAATAATTTGTGAGTTTCCGCAAAATGAGACGCTAGCTTCACACACACCATTCATTCACATACTCGTGCACATAGCATTATACAACACTTGTTGTATACTTTATCTCGATATTTTCTTTCGCGTTGATCCGAAAATTAAAGTTTTTAGCCCATTTGCAGAATTTCTAAGAGCAGTATAACTGACATAATTTATAAATCTGTCGAAGCTTCAAGTTATTCGCCGTTATTGTCTACATCCTGAAATTGTAAATATACTCCAAGTTCGAAATTCAGTAAAGAACAACGTAGACAGCTTCGGATATTATAGTCGAGTTCTCGTGGCTAGTAAAAGGTACTATTTTCCATAAAATTGTATTTACACGTAGTGGATAAGAGAGGCTCTCTTTCCTCGCGGGAGAAATTAACGCAACGGCAAAAAAGGAGCGTCATTCGTTAACCCGACTGATTGCTTCTCTCTGGCCCCGAGATATACAAGCGGACCGCAAAGTAACGCCGCAAGGCGGAACCGCGGATCACACACGGGAAACGTATCTCGGCGGTGAAGAGGAGAGGGTGAAGGGGTGATCGTTGCAGAGAGGGAAGGGGAGGAGGAACAGAGAGAGGTACAACAGAGCAGAGGCACCCTTCGCACGCTGTAGCGGCCCAACTACACTTGGCCACATCGATTTTACCGGCTCGCTTGCACTCACACTTGGTCGACCCGTTCACTGAAGGAATGTCTCATACGCCTTCCTCCCCCTCCCCCTCACCCCCCGTCGTATTCTCTCCTCCCCTTCGAATCCCCGCACACCGGCTGGTGTTGCTCGCCGCCGCCGCCACCCCCTACGGACCCGGTCTCTGTCAGTCACGGACGGTTCTCTTTCTATCTTATCCTATCCATCCCTCTCCTCCATCCAAGCTCGCCAACGTTTGCCCCCGCCCCTCTTCCCTTCGCGTTCCCATCCCTCTCTCTCTTTCTCTTTCCCTTCCTCTCTCGTTCGCTGGTACATTCTACCAAAGTGTCCCTCTTTCTCTCTGACTCTGTTGTGTGATGCGGGGCGGTAGTAGCACCGCGGGGAGAAGTGGGAGGAAGGTTGCATCTTTTGCCGCATCTCGGAATCTCGCGCGTTGCTCATTTGCCGTACATAGAGAGGAGAGGAGAGGAGCGAGAGAGAAAGAGAGAGAAGGGGGAGAGAGAGAGAGAGAGTGTGTGTCAGAGACCGACGAAGTGAAAGAGGAGGAACGGAGGGACGAGGGAACGGAGAAAGAGATAGAGAGAAACCTCAGGGCTAGGTAGTAGTATGCGAGAGCGGCGGTGGCATGGTGGTCGGACAGTTCCAGTTCCGTTTCGATTAGGCGAGTCCATGCGCGCCGGGCTTTTGGCTCGCGCTCTTATAACGCATCGTGCGCGAAGAGAGAAAGAGAAAGAGAAGGAGAGCGTGTGTGAGCGCGCGATGCCGTTCGCTATATACAATTGACATCGCTCGGCGCGATCGCCGTTTCCGTTGCCGTTGTTTGTGCCGCTGCTGCTGATGCTACCGTCTCCGCTGTTTACTCGGCGTGCCAGCCGCACGCCAACATTTACGAGCGCGTCCAGGGGGAAACGGAGTGAACGGACCTCCTCGTACGGCGAGGCGCGAGAGAGACGGAGAACGAGAGAAAGAGAGAAAGAGCCCGTCTCGTAGACGCGAGACTCGGTCTTATATACTACTCGACCACCGGTTACGGGTTCGTTCGTCAACAGACTGATCTCTCGCGGTTATGGCCACGCCAAAGGCAGGTCGCCAGGGTTACAGACGTGCGCTGTAAAAGTCCTACATGCCCTGATTTACCGGGTTCGCACGTATGTATGTACTATGTACGCCAGCCATTTGCGCGAAGAATCGCTCGCCATATACGTTCGCACACACACATATGTGTATACAACTCGTACACACCATCACGCATCACGCATCTGCTGCACGCGATTGTACACGACACGGTGCACGGTGCTCCATCCATCTCGACAGCGAATCGCAATGACAACGGAGGATTCGCCATCCCTCTCTCTCCCCCCCTCTCTCTCTTATTTTTCTCTCTCTCATTCTTTCTCTTCGCCGGCCCTCTAGCCCAGTTCCGGGCACGGCCAATGATCCATCGATAAGGAAGTTTGCTGTCCTTTCCCGTGGTGAATTTGTTCATGTCGGTCGTGCGCGATACGCGAGAAATCCACGGGAACGAGCATCTCGTTGTCGCATAGTCGGGGCCGGCAGGCGCGATATACTGCCGGTCACGTGACTGGGCTACCTGCTAGACGGCGCGAATTACGGACTGGCGGAATAAAATATAAGATTAGACATGGAGACATATTTAAAGTCGATTGTGATTCACATTTTTAATTGTATCTCGTTCTTGCATTGCTTTGCCGTATCAGCCCGGTAATTTGCTAGATATCATTCCTTCTTTTTTATTTCTTTTCGCGTCAAACGTCAGACATGTCGATTGTCATAGCGATCGACGTGTCATCATCGACGAAAAAAAGGATTACGTTAAATCCTCTATAATAATAGTTTAGCGTGAGTTCCCAAAGTAAAACGTTACGTATTCATCTATCTTTTGGATCGATCTCAGGCGTCACGCGCCGCTCGCGAATACGTCATAACTTATTTATAAGATCACAAAAGTAGAAAAAAGAAGATAAGTATTAATCACTGTTATTAACCTAGTTTTGCCTAAACGATATCGTCGCAAGAAAATCAATTTCGCCATTTCATTACGATGGCGTAATTAAGTAAGCAATATTCGTTTCTTTTCTCCACGAGGGGGGGGGGGACTTGCTCTTCGTAAATCTCACGTGTTCTCTCTTTCTCTTAGAGAGTTTGCGCCGAGATATAAATAAGGTAAAACACTCTCTCGGAATAGCGCCACGATAAAAATAAAAGGCGTCATCCATCTAAGTAGATCGCCATGCGCTATCAAAGTTGATGCGCTATAAGAAGTGCGTAACTAATCGGATCAATGAGATCAAACTAGATTTTGCGACGATTCACGTTAAGCGTGAATGGGTAAGCCACTCGCATAACTTCAGCACGCACCGGTAGACCGTGCGATATTCAAACATATATAGAAATTGTTCTAGACGACTCTCAAAGGCTCTAATAATTTTAAATCGAAAAAAAAAAAAATACAATTACTGTATAACGATAATATTTAATCACGTGGACTTTGTTTGGTGACTTTCGCTTACGTAGTAGAGGGTAGAGGTCCAGTTTCTCGTGACTGCGCTCTTGGCTCGATTTCGCGACGACGGATCGATGACGAAGTATCGGAGTATCAGCGGGGTTAATTCGAAAAGGATACGGATATATGAAAGAGTGTAGTCGCGACGCGACGCGACGTAACGTGTAGCAACAGGGGCAAGATAAAAAAGAAGGGATGATGTCTAGCAAAAATGGGCAAAGAGGAAGCGAGAAGGTGACGCGCGCGTAGGTGCGTAATTTATCGCTACGCGGGACGTGCAACGGACGCGCGACGACGTCACATTTTACGCGCCGTGCAGTCGGCTGGAATGACGTACTTAGCGTGTCGTCGCTCTCTTCTCTCGCTTATCGGTGCTGTTAATCGAGGAGACGCAGAGCGCGCGCCCCCGTGCCCCTCCACCTGCTCCGCCGCCGCCGCCACCACCGACGCCATTCGCCGTTGCTACCGGTGGCCGCGCGCGCGGCCGCCGCGGCCAGCCGCGGCCGCGGGTGCCGCTTACGAAAATATGCGCGACACGAGAGCCAAGTTAAACCGTGGCCTCGGCCCCGTGCTGTAGGGAGTTCAGAAGCGCAACGTAGTGAGTAAAACTGCCCCCTCGCGGTGCGCGCTCGCGGTTTCTGATCATCGCCCATGCACTTCTCGAATCATGCACGCCGTCAAGTTCTTACCTCCTCCTACCTCCTACCCCGCGCGTGCGTTACCCTAACCTTCCTCCCGTCTCCCTCCCCCTCCTACTCCGTGCCGTCGTCGTTTTCTCTCCCTTCCCGCTCCCATACGCGCTCGTTGCCCCTTAGAACCTCTGTCGCCCTTCCGCTCCCTCTCTCTCTCTTCCTCCCTCCTTCCCGCTCGCCCGCCTGCCGCCCCCCGCTGCTCTAAGGTCCTCCATTTTGTCGTGATTCCTCTAGCTCTAAACGTATATCGGACATTTCCTTTACGCGCTGCCGCCGCCACTTGCGGCAGGATCGCGCGTGAAAATTCCGTTTGCCGTTGACACATCGCCAATCGGTCCCGGACGGCGCGAGTACTATGATGGGACTCCACCATAGGTCGTCCTGGAAGGTGTCGGTCGGTCGGTCGGTCGGTCGGTCTCTCTCTCTCTCTCTCTCTCTCTCTCTCTCTCTCTCTCTCTCTCTCTCTCTCTCTCTCTCTCTCTCTCACACACGCACGCACACACACACACACACACACACACACACACACACACACACACACACACACACACACACACACACTCCGTCTCTCTCCATCTCTCTTGCTCTTGCTGTGCGTTTGTTCCTCCTCTCTTTTACGTGCTACCATCATTCTTCTTTCCTTCTCACGCGCTTGCTCTCTCTCGTTTCCCCTTCCGCGCCCCTCCTCGCATCGTCCAGCGCCCCTCATCTCTCCCCTTTTCTCCGTTCTATAAATCTTTCTCTATCCTTTCAGGTTTGTTCCCCTTAGAGTAAAAATCGTGTCTTTTTAACAACACGCAATTCTCTCGATCCATAGCGTCGTACGCCGGTTTTCGCCGTCCGCGAAGCGTAACCTCTCTCGCGCCGCCGAGATGGATCATTGAAGCCGTCTCTCTCTCTTTCGTCGTGCCTCGTATTTCGTCGTTCTTGTGCTCGTCCCCGTCGTTGTCATCGCTATCGTTCGTGGTCGGTCTCATACGCCACTTTGCTTCGCCGTACGAACTCGTCATTACTATATGGTGGCGACGTGCCTTACTCTCGATAACGGTTGAATCGCACAAGCGGTCCTTGCGACTATAGTCCGTCACTATTTGGTTCGTTGCATTGTTTCTCTTCTCTTGGCTGTTCTCGCCACTCGGCCAGCTTGCAGGCTATTTTACATTTACAGGGCCTGTTCTCTGCTTTCAGATGTCTGCTGGGTCACAAATTCAGATGGCACCCCAAACAACCGTAAACTCTGGTCAGACAGTTCATAGTCAAGACTCGAACATGAGCACTGGTAAGTTTGATTTATTCGCTTAGAGATTGATACACAAATAGCAGAAATCCTGCTAGAAATGTCTGATTATTCTCTGCATATCCTGGTCCTTTGAGCAACTCGCTTGCTTCGAGGATAAAGTTTTGTGCATCTGAGAAAGTTCTTTGAATGTTCTGCGATCAACGACAGATTCGTTGATCTGTTGTGATTATTTGAAATCAACGTTAAAGTTTAAAGATATCTTTATTCTGACAATTGATTGTAATTCTGCAGGCTCATCGCATAGTGATAAGGAGGTGGATGCAAACACTCCAGAAAAAGTACTACGGACTACTTCTGAGAGGAAAAGAAAGCGTAAAGCCGACGATGGAGGTGGAGGTGTTGCAGGTGGCTCTGTAGCTAGTAAAGGCGCTAGATCAGTTGCTGCTCTTGATAATAAGAAGATCAATGAGTATTTTCCAAAGCATCATCTGGGTAATAGTCCTATTCGGCATGGTGGAGCCAAGAGTCCCTCCCCTCAACAGGGTTATCCTATGGTAAGATTAAGTATTAACATTACAAGAATTATCTCAACTATAGCTTTATGACACCTACATAACATATGTTTTCTTGCTAACAGTATCCGCCATCACCTCAACAGTTACTTTCGCCACAAGTAACAACACCTAATTCTTCGGTGGCGGAATTCTCTTCGTTGATGCAGCCACCAAGACCTCATCCTCAACCTCCGCCACCTCCACCACCAGCTTCGTCGCAACCTGCAAGCTCAATGGTCAGCAAGCAGGTGCAGGTAAGGCCTACCAACCTCAATAGGACAAGCCAGGTCAGGCAAGCGAAGACTAACACCCCAAATGTAAGCAAAATTCGGTAATATCTGCAAACATTTTATAAGAAATGACCTATAATTTATATTAATATCTCTACTGCAATAGTCGGAAGTTTTGCGATAGGGATATATAAGCGTCTTTCATTATTAGTCTGACAAAATATAACAGTTCTACCATTGTACAATAAGCAGATAACAGCCAAGCTGTCACTGTTATTCTCAATCAATGATTGAAATGTACTGATAAAGATATAAATTTATTGTCTAATAAAGATTTAGTATTACCTTCAAAAATTTGTCTTTAGTTAATTTTTTTGCACAGAAACAAAATGATAGGAGCAATAAAACTGGAAACAGAATAATACATTATTATTACAAAATTTAATTTTTTGTACCTAAGAATATTTTTTGTAACATTCTGTTTATTGATGTGAAATGATATTGATGTGAAGTTCTTTTATGTGTCTACGATTGTGATCTCACGATGGGCATTTCTTGTTAAATGTTTGCAGTAAAATCAGCTAATTTTTTGGCAAATTGTAGCACTGTATACATTTGTTATTGTACAAATACAGGCTATCTTGTAGTGCCTTTGTGAGATGATTGTCTTAAGGATTTGACTACTGTCAAAAATAAAAAATTCTACTATTGCTCGAGCACAAACGAACATTATTAAAGACATATTTTATTACTTTAATATATCGCACTTTTATTTTTTAGGATTCATTGAATATTTCATTTGAATTCTAAGAAGTCCAATATTGTTTGCCTGTTCCAGGATAAAATCTATTAAAAATTTTGTTGGGGTTTTACACATATATAGACATTTGTATGAGAGCATTTTATACATGCGTACATTTTTGGTGTATTTTTTGCTGCCTATGTGACCTTCAGTTCCATCAGCGTTTGTTCATGTTGCCTAAGTTTTTCTCAATAGTTTATTTTCTACAAAAAGAAAGTCATGTGTTGTGAAATATAGAAATAATTACGTTATGTAATTATAAACAGATAGTTGTTAGAACACCAAACATAGACGTCGTATCTATGCAACTTTGTTTATACTTAAATTGTCTGTTACATTATACTCTTTCTGCATGTAGCAAGGTATCCAGTATTTTCGAGCAATACTGACAAATGTATCAGATGTTACGGTAACATACTTTATTTATCGTAAAATTATACAAATTGCATTCCAGACAGAACTTACTTGCCAGAGGATACAGGAATTTGAAACCCAAGCCTCTTCAGACTTAGAACTACGTAACAATAAAATTGACGAGTTAAATAGGGTAAGTGCAATCGCGATTATGGAAGTTAGCTTATGCAAATCCTACCATTCTTACTTTAGATTGAATTACGCATAATATAAATATTATACAGGCGAGCTATGCTGTGTATCTTGACGATTGCAAATTAATCTAGATCTGTTCTTTAAACTTTCCAGACAACGGACGAACTTAGGCATCAAATGGCTAACCAACAGAAAGTGATTGAGCAGCACAAATCACATATAAATAAGTGTATAGACGTTGTAAAGAAGTTATTAAAAGAAAAATCAAACATAGAAAAAAAGGAGGCTAGGCAGAAGTGTATGCAAAATAGACTGAGGTTGGGCCAGTTTGTGACGCAAAGGGTAGGCGCGACATTTCAAGAGAACTGGACCGACGGTTACGCATTTCACGAGCTTGCGCGACGGCAAGAGGAAATAGCAACAGAGCGGGAAGAGATCGACAAGCAGAAGAAGCTGCTGCTCAAGAAGAGGCCGTCGAACAGCGAGACCGGTAGGAAACGTAGTCAACCGCAACCTTCCTTGCATAACGGCACTGAGGCGACATTTTTGAAGCCAGATGCAGTACCTGGGTCGTATACGTGGCAGGAGTATTATGAAGCTGATGAAATACTCAAGGTACCATGACATTACGCGATCATATTTTTCTTAGATATCCGATTTTTCTCTATTCTTAAGCGATAATGTGTTTTCAGTTGAGGCAAAGCGCGTTGAAAAAGGAAGACGCGGACTTGCAACTAGAAATGGAAAAACTCGAGAGGGAACGGAATTTACACATCAGAGAGTTAAAGCGTATTCACAACGAAGACCAATCGAGATTTAACTCTCATCCTGTTCTGAATGAGCGTTACCTCTTATTAATGTTATTAGGAAAAGGCGGTTTCAGTGAAGTGCATAAGGTAACGAAACATTCAAATTCCATCTATTGTTTTCGTTAACTGTATAAAAATTTACATAAACATAAATATACATATATTATTTACTTGCTCTTATCTGTGTCACGTTTTTTTCTCGCCTTATAGGCATTTGACTTAAAAGAGCAACGGTACGTGGCTTGTAAAGTGCATCAATTAAATAAAGACTGGAAAGAAGATAAGAAGGCTAATTATATAAAGTAAGTTTCTTTAAATTTTTACTCCTATCGATATTAATTTGTTGATTATAATCAATAGTGTAGAGACGCTTTAATAACGACACGTTCTTGTTCCTCTCAAGAAGGGTGTTCTACCTATTCTTTTTTGTTACAACAGGCATGCATTGCGAGAATATAATATACACAAAGCATTGGATCATCCTCGAGTCGTAAAATTGTACGATGTATTTGAAATTGATGCCAATTCTTTTTGTACTGTTCTGGAATATTGTGATGGCCATGATTTAGATTTTTACCTGAAGCAGGTAAGCGTTTAATAATCGTTTCACATTCCTTTAATGGTAGCCGTAATATGTTTTTATTATTTTCAACCATGTCTTAAACATTTCATTGCAGCATAAGACTATACCTGAAAGAGAAGCGAGATCTATTGTTATGCAAGTCGTATCGGCATTAAAGTACCTCAATGAAATAAAACCTCCAGTCATACATTATGATCTGAAGCCAGGTAAATATTATTATCTAATCATTTATTTTCGCGAATGTAAAGCCCCTTGCACAATGCCAGGCAATAGGAACAGGGAATAGAAATCAGAAATCATGTATAAATGCAGAATAAACAGTGACACAGGCAATAGACACAGAGTTTCCATCACGTTGGAAATTCTGTGCCTATTGCCTGTTGCCAACCAATCATAGCATTCGAATTTTTTAGGTTGTAATTAACGATTTTTTTGTTATTTTCTGTTCTTATTGCCTGTTGCCTGGCATTGTGCAATGGGCTTTATAGTCATTCCCAAGGAATTTTATATCGAAGAAGATTATTTTTGTACGCAAGTGAGTATGATTTCATTGTTTGATGCCCCTATTTGCAGGTAACATCTTATTAACCGAAGGCAACGTGTGCGGTGAAATAAAAATCACTGACTTCGGGTTGAGTAAAGTCATGGATGAGGAAAATTATAATCCAGATCACGGAATGGATCTAACGTCCCAAGGAGCGGGTACTTATTGGTACATATCTCTCCTCTCGAATTATATTGTCATGTTAAGGAGGTTCGCCTATTAATCGAAAGTCAACTTTAGTCTTAATTTTTTTATATGATTTACACATAAACAATTTACACAAATAATCTCAAAAGTTGAGCAATATTGACCGTATAGTTTTTTTTGTAATATTATTTAGAAATTGACCACTTTGAGCCTATCGCCTCATGAGAAACGGTTGCTCTGAGGTAAATGATCATTAGTACACACTTAGCCAACTTAGGA